>NC_050190.1:30334493-30426993 GCF_008315115.2 Sander lucioperca
TCTATATGCTTAAACCTGGTTTCTTATGTATCTTCTTCTTCTAATAGATGCAGCAGCTGTACCTGGATGAATATTTTGAGTTTTGAAATAAAATGTAGTGTGTTCTGTCTTGAACTGTACGGGTGACTGCCACAGCGTGTCTGCATATTGATGTAGACTTGCTGCCATCTAGTGTGTAAAAGATGTGTTGCAAAAAATGGTTCCTTGGTTCCCAAACTTTTGCACATTAAGGACCCAAATTAGACCACAGACCCCCATTTGATAAGACTTTGTCCCAGGGGCCCCCATCTGATCAAATGTTTTGCTTTTAGATGTTTGATTACAGAAAGTGTATAAAAGTCATGACCAACATAGTAATACAGTCATTTTGTTACTTATGGGTGGATTTCTAGTGAAAAATAATCATGCCCCTTTTTGCCCCCTCCAGAGCCCCACTTTGGGAACCACTGCACTGTCTTGAAATGCCCTGTGCTATCAATCATTTGTAATGCATAGGTCTCACCCATTTACAGCTCTGAACTTCTCTACCTGAACAAAGATTCTGAACAATCTGACTATCAAAGTGTTCACTTCACACAAATGTCGCCTCAAGAGTAAAATGCTGAAGCCCTAGTTTTGCACTTTGGTAAACACACGATGGGGAAATCACTACAGCTTGCTGAATGAAAGCCAGCAGCACTAATGGTATGTTCATTACTGCTTAAGGTAGTTAAAATGCAATATTTACAGCTTATTTTTGAATATTAAATGTGCATAACGATGCACAACGTTTACATTATTGGTGATTACAAATACCAAAATTCAAACCTTAAAATCATGGCTTTTATAGCCTAGTGGTGGGTGGGAAAACACCAAGTCACAAAGCCATCATGCCAGAACTACCAGAAAAAGGGTTTAGTGCCGTTTCCTTGAAACCAGATTTTTTTTTTCGACATTGTTATTGTAATTTAATACGTGTTGCGAAAATAATCCAATTAGATTACTTTATGAATTATGTACACCTTGTTAACACCTTATTTTGAAAACCGGACGTATCCACACCGCTAGAGCCACACGCGTATCCATCCGCTAGAACCAGTGCACCCTGAGTGCACCTCAGTTTTAGCGTCGGCTGGTTAGCCAGCAGTTTGTAAGGTAAGACCATAGACTGTTAATATTAATAATATAATATAGTAATTCATATTTACAGTCAATGGGTAAGACCTAAGACATGAACGAGTCGTATAAGAGCCAACGGGTCACGGTTTTAAGCATTTCCTCTATAACGTTATAGTTAACAAACTGCGTATTGACTTTGTTAATGATGGATTTAAATACTGACTGATTTCTTTAGCAGATATGACATTTTTGTTTAACGTTACTGAAATGATAGGCTCAGTAATGTTAGTAAATGGAATAGGTTTAGAGTTCCACAAATGATTCGGTAGGCTGAGCTAACTCGGCTGTGTTAGCTAGCTTACTTAATTAGCTACGTTATGAATGAGTTAACAGCAGGTGCTCAAGCTGCAGCTTGTTGAGATCTGGTTAAGGTATACAGTCTGTTGCACCAGCTGTGTGGAAGTTCTCTCATAAGTTAGAGTGTAAAGTCCACACTAAATATTACGTTAAACTACTTAGCTAGTTTGACACTAAAGTTTTGTCGATGTGTGCACCACGGAGACGTAAGGTTCATCTTGTTACACTGGTGTAACGTTAAAGTCAAAGTCCACACTAACCATAATATTGTGGCAGAAAATGGCCAATCAGTGAAAGCACAATTGATGCATTGTTTATTACCGTGTTGTCTCTCGTGCCCGGCTCAAAATAATATATCACCAAACAACATAAACTAGGACAACCTTAACCTAACGTTACAGCTATTGCAAAATAACAAGTGACAACTCTTCTGTCACAGTTAAATTATTTATGTATATACTGTATAGTAAAGAATATAAGACACACAAAAAGAAAATACTGTTGTATTTGGTTGCACCTTGCAGAGAGAAAGAATGAAAAAGAAAAACATTCCTTACCAATTGATAAACTATAGGCCTATTTATGATATTTTATTGGATTGATTATTTATTTTCATACTTTATTATTATTAGGCTGCTTTGTTTTGTATACAAACAGCCTTCAGCAGTTTCTAATAACACAAAACTTAAAAAAAAAAAAGAAGGATCAGCATAGTTTTGGTTCAATATGTGCTTGAACTCTTCTTCACTGTCGTTTGGTTTCTGACCTAAAGCACATTGTTTGTGTTTGTGTCCCCTAAATGTTAAATACATGCTCCTCAGTCTGGTCACATCCAGTCATGTGGAAGAGAAAGAGCCTGCGCACATTTTCACAACTTTTCATGTGACAGCTGTTGCAAATAGGTGATGCCGAGCTAAACCGTGCTCGCATAGGCCACTGTGAACTAGAGCTTAGAAAAAATAAAACTACTTGATTGATTATCTATACAGTCACAAATCGTTGAATGTAACTGACAAAAACTGTGAATCAGCAAGTTGTGTGATGTGCATTCTTTTTAGAAAACAATTAGTTTTAGAAATGTCTCATGATACATTGTCTCTAGAAGTGTATTATTTAATATTTAGTTTTTGTTACATAAGAAAAAGAAAAATGCAATACTCAATACTATGAAGTTGCAATACTTCTAGATCGCGATGAATGAAAATTGCATTACAAATCGAATCAGCACCCATTTAACGTGAAAGAATCGAATGTCTTTCTGTTTCCTATCGGCTGACGTGGCACAGATACCGATACAGTCTAACTATAGTAACTAGTCAGTAGTCTTTAAAGGAACACGCCGACTTATTGGGATTTTAGCTTATTCACCGTATCCCCCAGAGTTAGATAAGTCCATACATACCCTTCTCATCTCCGTGCGTGTTGTAACTCTGTCTGACGGCCCCACCGTCACCAGCCTAGCACAGATCCTGGAGGTAACCGGTTCCATCTAGCCTACTGCTCCCAATAAGTGACAAAATAACGCCAACATGTTCCTATTTACATGTTGTGAATTGTAAGTCACAGGGTGTACAATTAACAAGGTCACATGAGACACAGCCATCTTCTAACCGTTTACAAACTGGGAACTATATTCTCAGAAAGGCAAAGCACTGCTACTTGGGCGGAGTGATATGCTTGCAGCACCTGAGAAGCCCCGAGCAGAGAGTGTGCAAGCTAAGAAACCGAACCCCGTCAAAAAGCCCAATATTCGGCCGAAGCCAAATCCTGGATTCGGTGCATCAGTGATTCTGTTATCACAGAAACTATTTGGCTCTACGTTAATGCTGCCATCAGTCTGTGACTGGCACCAGCCGGGCCCTTGTCGAACAAAAAAGACACTCGCCACCGGGCTAAACAAGTTTTCTGGGGGAAACCCTGCTATAAAACTGGCACTGTAAGTTTGGCTTTCCTGTGCTTTCTCGTTGGAATTGTCAGCACTTCCTTTGTTGTGGAAATAGAGTTGGAGTCAAGGTTGAAATCACTGATTCACTAGGCTCAACAGCCAGTCAGACAGCTTTCACATTCTGCTTTTTATTTCTATACATCCAAAATTCCATAAATATAAATGTGACTGGTAATGTACATAGTGATAAAAGAACAATGTAAGGTTTTGGAAACAAATGAGTGTGTGTGTGTGTGTGTGTGTGTGTGTGTGTGTGTGTGTGTGTGTGTGTGTGTGTGTGTGTGTGTGTGTGTGTGTGTGTGCTGATGTTTAGGTGAAGTATGCTGACTGCTGTCAGAGCCGCCAGACGTTCCCTCAGATTTTTCCGGAGCATCTTTAACTCCTCCATGGACTCAGGTAAAACACAAACACACATACTACATGTATATACTATTTCCCTTCGTATGGGTTTCTCTGTTATTATCAGGGATAGTAACCGACAAGTAAGAATTCTCACCAATTAATACCATCAGTTAAACAGTTAAAATCATTATTTAAAAACTTTTTGTTAAGTAATAAAAAAAAAAAATAATAATATTAAAGTTAAAAAATTAAAAGTTTGTTGCACGGTAAAAGAAAAATAGGCTAGACCAGTGGTTCCCAACCTGGGGTCCGGGGACCCCTAAGGGGGGCGGCAAAGATCACAGGGGGGGCGCGAGTCTTTATCTGGTTTGAGGTTGAGGTAAAAAAAAAAAATATTTGCAATGTTAATGTTAAACAAATTATGATAATACACTAGAATATATAATGTATACAAAAGTCTGTATAAAAACTATATATTTTTGTTCTTGCTTAAACTTGTAGGCAGGCTACTTAGTAGGTCAAACCTCCGGGACCTCTTAACCTGGGGCCCTTGCTGTCATCAGTCAGCTGCTAGCTGCTCTCATCCTCATTTTTCCTGCCGCCACGGCATCACTATTTTATGAATGAAACATGGCGGAGAAACGTAAAAGTGCTGATAACTCCTCTGTATCAAAAAAGAAAGTAAGGGAAAGTTACCTCAACTTCGGTTTCGGAGGGGGGGCTCAGCTTTTCTTAGACATAAGTAGGGGGGGCTCCAAGGAAAAAAGGTTGGGAACCACTGGGCTAGACAATATACTTTGTAACTGCTATTTAACTTGCTAATGCTACCTTTGCACTAGCAAAGGTAGTTAAATTCATTGTTGTTACCCATAAGCTGATTAACATCAGGGGCCCTATTTTAACGATCTAAGCGCACGGTGTGAAGCGCATGGTGCAGGTGTGTTTAGGGCGTGTCCAAATCCACTTTTGCTAGTTTGACGGCGGAAAAAAAGGGTCCGTGCGCCGGGCGCATGGTTCAAAAGGGTTGTACTTAGTGTCTTCATTAATCAGAGGTGTGTTTTGGGTGTAACATGCAATAAACCAATCAGAGAGTCATCCCCCATTCCCTTTAAAAGCCAGGCACGTTTTTACCTTGGTGCATTGCTATTATGATGGAGGATTTGTACCGTAATATTTTTATTTGTAATCTTTTGCATGTTTGTGTGCTGCTGCGCTTCCCTGTGTGTGTAACAAGCATAATGTGTGCGCGCTGTGCATAAGCTTAGGCGCATTTTACTAATTTGCTGTTAAAATAACAATGAAATGCTGCGTTATTGACTTTAGACCAGGTTTTTGTTGGTCATTGGCACGATCACTTCCCGCTGCCTCAAGATAGCAATACACCAAGAATGCACCTGAACACACCTCCCTGTAAGACCAGCACGCCCATGGGCGCACAGATGGGCGCAGGTGCATTTGCTATTTAAACGACGCAGACACTGGACGGGAAATTGACAACTGCGTCGGTCTTAAACTAGCAAAGACACGTTTTATTAAAGGTCCCATGGCATGAAAATTTAACTTTATGAGGTTTTTTAACATTAATATGAGTTCCCCCAGCCTGCTTATGGTCTCCCAGTGGCTAGAAATGGTGATAGGTGTAAACCGAGCCATGGGTATCCTGCTCTGCCTTTGAGAAAATGAAAGCTCAGATGGGCCGATCTGGAATCTTCTCTTTATGACGTCATAAGGAGAAAGGTTACCTCCCCTTTCTCTGCTTTGCCTGCCCAGAGAATTTGGCCCACCCATGAGAAAGAGAGAGACATCATGGCTTGCAAATGAGCAAAGCATGGCCTTTGGGTCAAGGCCACACCCCCACCCTCCACCTTGCCCCCCCTCTCTCCTCCTCAATAGCATTTAAAGCTACAGACACAGAAATGGCACGTCCTAAGGAAAGCTCATTGTGGGACTGGCTCGTAGTGGCTGTAATTCAGATACAGTATTAGGGTACCACTGAGGCCTATATAAAAGCATCCCAAAAAGCAGCATGTCATAGGACCTTTAAGTATTACGGTGTACTGTCAACTCAGCCGTTCAGGTCAGAGTAATAGCACAGTTGAACCACAGAGCCGCAGCAGAGTGCAGATCTATTCTCTCTCGTCTCTTCTCCTTGATGTACTATTGTCTCTCCATTCATTAAAGGTACAAGAGAGTTGATGTAGATTTTTGTTTCATCCGTATCTATATGTAGGTATACAGTACATGGGATGTACTGTGCAAAGCATGTGTGTGAAGTTAATTTGCTAACAACAAAGACATGCTATGGCAACACACAAACATGGCACACAGTGTGAAGGCAGCGGATCTTTACAGGCATAAACTGTATGTTTAGGTCAGATGAGCCCAAAATACCACAGGGCAGCTTCACCAAGTCCAACCTAACATAAAACCAAATAAAAAGTTAGTGTGACTGAGACCAGCTTATGTGTCATACTGTAAATTGAATCAACAACCCTATCGATGACAAATCAAGTGTGGGGGTGAGTTGATTTAATGATTCCAAAAAGTTGGATTGTGTTACACGTGCCCCAAAATATAGAAATAAAGGTAATAATATTTAAGTAAAAAAAACATACTGCAGTGGATGGCATTTCTAAGAGCGCCCAGACAACAAAGAAAGTTGTTATTTAGTTACAAATTCACAAATGTGAGATTCTTGTACATTTTAGAACTGTTTTCACAGACAGGAAAGTTGGAGCATATTTAATAGTTCTGTACATGAGGTAGTCAAAAACGGCTGAATGTTTTTTTCTGCACATTTTCTTTTGTCTTTAATACTGATCTCAACCGATATCTCGGTTGATTATTCTCCCCTTACCCCAATAGTTTTAAACTTCAACAGAGTACCCGCCTTCAAGGAAGTTAACACTTGTCAATGGAGAGCGGCCATGCTCAGAGTCTGGTAGGACCACGCTACCGCCCTGCCCCCTCTTCACCTTGAATAACTCTTATCAAAGATTAACCACATGCATAACTTCTTCACTTGAACATTAACCCTGGAGTAGACCAGTCTTTGATGGGCAGAGTTTGGCTAAATTACAACATGTCATCTATCTTCCCCCACTGCAGTCACCAGTTTCTGTAGCTAGCGTAGCTGCCACTGCAGTTTGCATCTATGGCTCTTCTTTGACCCAGAGGCAAGAACCTGAGAGAAACCAGTTCAGCCATAGAATAGAAGAAGGTAGTTGCAGTAGAAGTTAGAGTATCTAACAGAAGTGTGTGTTCTGTAATGGAGCAGTCAAATGATTTACATTGTTTGAGTCCTGCTGAGTTGAGGCTGTTGATCAGGCAGGGCGATCCCAGAATAAGCACCACGACTGGATTAGCTAACGGTAAGAACCAGTGTAGTATAGTGCTGCGTGTGACACTGAAACCATGCACTTGGAATTATTTGTAATTTTCTGCCAGAAGGGGGTCTGTCAATCAATACATTAACAGAAGACTGACTATTTGATGACTGGGAGGGAGAGTGGGATCATGGGTGTTGTTGTCTTCAACCGCCATTGTCGATGAAAATCAAGCTGACGTGAGTCAGACCGTGTTCACGGATGCGTTATTCTGTTAAAGTGTTATTCACGTTACGTTAAGTAACAGTGCAGAGACTTCAGTCTGCAGTGTCGTTCATACACTACAACCCCATACCTGTACAGTTACACTGGGCTTCATGATCAATCATAACAGAACCTGCATTAATGCGTACAAAAAAATACTTCACCCTCGAAATGACTGAATGTAGAAAACTGTTATTGTTGCATGCCTCCACTAGGGCTGCACAATATTGTTTTTTTATCGTTATCACAATATCAACTTGTGCAATATACACATCGCGAAAGGCTGTGACATATCGCGATAGACACTCGAAGAAACTTTTTGTGTTAGTTTAAAGAAAATATCAGAAAATTACAGTTAAAAAATAATCATTTTTGTCATTCTTTTTTAGTGGAGCCTTTTATATTCAATTCAATGTTAAATTTGTTCAATAAAATAATGTTGGAAAATATTTCCTTTCATTTGTTTTAAATTCAACAAGCAATTTGTTGTATTTTAGCAGAACACTAAAAGCTGCAGAAATGCAGAACTGAGCACACTTTAACATCTGTTTATTTATCGCAAGAAATATCGTTATCGCGATATTCAACAACCTTATTACATATCGCGTATTTTCCTCATATCGTGCAGCCCTAGCCTCCACAGAGTTCAATAAAATAATGTTGGAAATTATTTTGTTTTATTTGTTTTAAATTTAACAAAGCAGTGTGCTGTATTTTAGCGGAACACTGAAAGCAGCAGAAAAGCAGAACTGAGCACACTTTAACATCTGTTTATTTATCGCTAATTATATCGGTATCGCGATATTCAACAAAGTTATTGCATATTGCATATTTTCCTCATGTCGTGCAGCCCCAAATCATACTCATCACACAGTTTAGCCTTTTGACCTAAATAAAGAACTGAATTTACTGAGTTTCCCTTTAATTGATCACTTGATGGAAGCCGTAATTGCACTTTTGGTACTTTATCTTAGTAACATTAAGATATATCTGTGTTTCTTTTGTTTCGGAATTTATTATAGTTTTATTATAGTGCATAGGATGTGGCACTCCCACTCGTTATCCATCGAATAGATTTGAAATCCTGTTCAACCAACTAATCTACTGGTCTGGAGCCAATCATGTTCTCCGTTTTGTTTCCGGTATGTGTCTGTGTCAGGATACCAGCAGGCTAATGTTGTCATCCTACCCAATCATCTGGCCAATGACTTTGAAGCGTTCTGTCGCAAGAATCCTGCCCCCCTGCCACTCCTTTATCGCAGCCAATCAGGAGAGACTGCCTGTCCACCTCTCGCTAGACATGCTGACATAAGGTAGAACACACGTGTACATCACACACTGAGCAGCATTTCCATTATTCGTTGATGTTTTGTATCTGTATTCCTCTTCTTCTTACTCCAATATGACAATAATGAATGGAATGGCTCACCCTTGTATGAACAAATGTCAGCAGATTTCAGATTAACTCTGGTTTATGTTTGTGACTCTGTGTTACTGCAGCTCTCTTTTACACGTGTCTGCTAATGTTTTTGAATTTTACCATAATGTCTTGAACAGAACCCTTACTCAAAACATGTTTTGGATAGAGATAAACCAATCAAATGTAAAACGTTGACGTGATACTTTCCACACGCCATTCAGAAAGTGTAGAAAACAGTGACTCAGATGAAATCCTAATGGTCTTTTGAAATTCACTTCAATAGGCTCCTAAATTAATTAATTCATTTAATGAATACGTATTGGTATTTAACAATCAATTGTTCTTTGAAAGTTTTAGAATATATATATATATATATATATATATATATATATATATATATATATAAAACTGAAAACATTTACACAGGAGTTTGCCTTTTGTGCCATTGACCCACCTAAAGCTGTGTGGAGAAGGTCACATACTGCAAATAACATTCCCATTTCTCATCTCAATTATTTGATGAAGGTACTTGAACAGAGAAAAGTTATTGTATTTTTTTTATATACACCCATTCATTAATTTATTCATTCAGTCAACCTTTGTTTATACTCGAGAGATAATTGAGGAGCGGCCCTCATTTACAATGACATCGAGTAATTACAAAGACAAAAACAGAACAACAACACAGAAAAGAAGCAACACCATCATACGAAAAATTGAAAGACACTAAAACGTTCTGAATTGGTACAATTATTTGATAAATAAATTATGGTAATAAGGATGCAAAAGAAAGCACAATTATGTAAAGCAATTACAAGTAAAAGTTAGCAGGTTTAAAACCATTTCTAAATTATCCCAAAAGGCACAAGGGAGTTGATTTATGTCTTGTGGGTTGAGTCAGCTGCACTAAAGTTAAAGGCAGGTTTTCCAAGTTCGGACCGAGCTTGTGGAACATGAAGCAAAAGCCAGACAGCAGAGCAAAATGGATTTGAAAATGTTGGCAAAAGTTCTTTTGTGGGTAAATATATATATATGTATTTTGTTAAGGCATTATAGAATCCCTCACATTGATCCTTCCACTTTATTCTTGCTGACAGTACACTTTACAAACCTTACAAACTGCCTGCGTGGCGTGAGCGTGGCGTTTCTGTTGCGTGGCGGCTGTGTGTATTCTATGTCTTTGCACACCAGAAACGTGTCTGACGCGGCGCTGCTGCTGCTGCTAGCCTTGTCTGTACACATGTATGTTTCCCATTGATTTACTGCACTTAAGCAGTAGTATACTTCATGTTAAACATAAATGTATACTGATTTGATTACAGCAAAGACAACGTCGGCAGTATTGACGGCAAAATAGGCTACAGAATATTTCGTTCTGTATTGACAGGTGCAATATTTGAAAATCAATAATTATTTTATTTTTTTTATTATTACATGTATGTAATGTATCTGCATTTATGTCAAAACCTAGAGACTTTCAAACATCAACATGTCATTTATTAAAATGTATTTGTGTCAAAATGACATATAAACATCTTCTCGTATTCTATTTTGCCTGGAAACTCTTCCAACACGCTTGCGTGTCGCGTGAAAAATAGGCGTCGGTTCTATTTCTAGCATGCGCGCGTTTTCGAGACATGCGTGTCATGCAGGCAGTGTGCAAGCTCTAACCTGTTAACATGGGAGCCGAAATAAAAAAAGGACACGCCATGCTGCTAACACGCTCACGACACGCAGGCAGCGTGCAGGAGCTCTAACATGGCAAATGACAAATGTGTGTGTTTGTGTCTTTCTGTGTCTTCAGGACAGATATTTCTCAGTACTATGTGTATGAGGAGGGTTGCCTGGTGAATAGAGTATCCAGTCTGCAGAGTTACTGCACTCACCCAAGGTATTTTAACAAAGACAAACACGGCACTAAAAGCAGTTTGAGTTCAAACACGCAGAGGAAACTGACGTGGAGAGTTTAATCCGGATTACTCAATGGAAAAAGTTGGAATATGTTGGTTCATAGCTTTCTCTTCTATTTATAACTGGGGCTCTGGTATACTTGGGGAATACTCAGCTAACTGACAGCAACGAATAATACCACGTCTAGTCATAACTGGGTCCAAGTCCTTTAGGTTGGCTCTGAGGATAGATTGATATTCTCCATGATATGGGAGATGGCGGGGAGGGTATGGATGGTTGGTTAGACTCTCCACTCTCTCACTTCTCTTTTTTAATTATGCTCCCAGGATTGCATCAGAGCAGCAGACTGAACATCATGGCCAATGGGCAGACATGGTATGTTTCTATCTGGGCTGCAGTTTTGGCTTTGAAGGCCGACTGAAGAAAGCCGGAGTCCCTGTCAGAAACGTGGAGCAGGGCACAAATGTCAGCATGTATAGGGTATGTACAAATATCTTAAAATATACACATGCAAGTGAATACAGGTAATAGATGTCTTTGTTTTGTGGCTATGTTTAAAAATTGTGTATTCCGGCAACATTTGCGCGCGAAAGCTCGAGTGATGCATTTTATGTCATCGCTGAGAAAGGACAACAGCAGCGTGTGTGTGTGTGTGTGTGTGTGTGTGTGTGTGTGTGTGTGTGTGTGTGTGTGTGTGTGTGTGTGTGTGTGTGTGTGTGTGTGTGTGTGTGTGTGTGTGTGTGTGTGTGTGTGTGTGTGTGTGTGTGTGTGTGTCCAGACTGCAGTTCCCTGTATCCCTGCAGGAGTGTTCAGCTGTCCTCTTGTGACCACTATGCGTCCTATTCCAGCTGGCATGCTGAATGCAGCAGTGGAGGTTACTTACCTCAATCCGCTAGCACATGGAGCTCCTGTACACATAGGAGACCCAGGTACACACACACACACACACACACACACACACACACACACACACTCTCATACAGACACACACACACGCTTTACACAGGATATTAACCTTAATTTAAAAACCCATAACTTTACATCACTTGTGTGTGTAGCTCTCCTAGGCATACAGGACCTGTCCAAACCAGACTACGGGGAGCGAGTAGAGCTGCAGCCTGGGGATGTCACCGTGTTCTGGGCCTGTGGAGTGACTGCTATAGAAGCGATACTCAGCAGCAGTGAGGAATATGATTGGCTAAAGGGCCGTCCGCACCAAGAACGATAACTGCAACGATAATTTTAAATATATAGTTTTAAAAATAGTTCTAATATAATATGTTGCCTGGAAAAGACAGCGCCGTCGGCGTCCCCAGGGACAGCCTGTAGACTTTTTTGGTTCATAAAATGTACCCGAATCCACAAATATGTAGGATAAAACAACAGACATTCCTGTAATCTTACGTTGCAACGTCTGCTGTATTTATGTATTATAATCAGCTGGAGCATGCAGTGCATGGTTGGCGCCACTGTTGACACTGTTAGCGTCCAGCAGTGTGGATGCCAACATAATTAGTTATAGTTATGATTGTAGTAATCCTTCTTAGTGTAGAGCCCTTCATGCTGTATTCACTCCATAACCTTCTCATAGTTTCTAAGAAGTGATCATGCATTCAGACTTCATGTTCTGTCTCCCTCTAGAGCCTTCATTGGCATTCAGTCACGCGCCAGGCTGTATGTTCCTGACTGACATCCCAGACTCCTCCCCTTCTTCCCTCATACCTCCACCCTCTGAGGGCGTAGACTCTCCCTCCACGGATCACAATCTCGAGCTGATTCCCCTCTGCTTTCTGGTATCCCACAACCCCTTGTTGTACAGTTTGGCATCTCAGAGGGCCGTGGCAAAGATCAGACAGCTGGAGACGATTATTGGAGAGGACCCAGGTAAACATGTGCCTAGAGCAAGGGCATAGAACTTGGTAGAAATGGTACTAGGGGACTTGTCCCTACCGATATCCAGTGATGACTGAATTGTCCTTAGCAATAATTTTGGTCAAAATTGCTAATGGGTTTAAATCAAATACAATTTTCATCGGCTCTACAAAGGTAACTCCTCGGATGAGAATAGTTTCTATTGGTGTTTGTTTGCTTTGCATGCAACGACGTGATTGGATTTTGGATGAATCAGAAACGGCGCAGTGCACTAAGCCGAGTCAGAGGAGAGCGCTCGAGGCTAGAGCACGAGACAATCCAGGCTGTCGTGTCGCAGGTGCTTTGCCTTCCGTTAAGTTAACATTTGTGTGGACAGTAAGCCACACGATGCCTGATCAGAAGTGTTTTTTTAGTTAGTGTTGGTTTTCCACCTCGAATGCAAAGCAGCATACAGCCGTTTCCCTAAACTTTGTCTCATCCGGAGAGAGTGTCCCAAACGGAGTTCTGTATCTGTCAGGCGGTCCGCATGAGATAAAAACCATATCAGCAGAGCAATGACATAATTAACAGCGGACTGTAGGGCGGATGGGGTTTTTTCTTGAAATATTACAACTTTATTCTCCAAATCTCAGAGTAACTTAAATGGTGAACTATGATATTGTCTCATATATTGTCTCATATTGATCGCGAGGGTGACAGACAACTCTCTGACAGCCTGAGCAGTACTGTAGAGATGATGGAAAGTCACTGAGTGCTCTGCTCCATCTTGATGTCGGTACCAGGTTTGCTGGAGGTGGATGTGAGTTTGTCCCGTTCTCTCACCAGGTCAACGAGGAATCAGAGCTTTATTTGTTCAGGATGAACTTCTGCGCTCCTGTCTGGCACTCTCCCACGCCTTCTCTGTTGCCATAACGACCGGCTTTCCCACACACTATATGCACAGGTACCTATGCTTCTCACACTACTTTTACAAGTATTATTACAACACACTATCCTAATCCCCATTTATTTTAACAGCCTGCAGTGTCACTTACACTGCTGAAACACTATGGTACATAGGGAATTATTCAGTTTGTGACTTGTTTGGTGCCACGGTTCTGTTTTGTATCACGCCCATGTCCCTGTCTTGTGCACGAGCAGGAACTGTTGCTTTCTGTGTGTTAACAGCGGGGGGGGGGGGGGGTTAGGTAGCGGTGCAGATAGATATTTCCTGGCATGGAAAAAACGTGTTAAGGAATCGCTGACTGCACCTTTGAAGTGTTTCATCAGGTTGATTGTTAGGGTTTCCCCTTTAGCCCCCCTGATGAGACTGACGGCCCACCTGGAGCCATTGCCATGGCAACCATGCTGCTGTCGCTAGGGAAACAGGTGACATTGGTGACGGACAGGAGAGCCCTGGAGATGAACCGGGCCATCATTGATGAAGCTGTGAGGACAGGTGGGACAGAGATCCACCTGTCACCTGAGTCTCTTAACCAAATAATTATCCTTCATCAATAAAGAGCATCTACTTGGTTTAATAACTCTGTGATACTACCCTCAGGTGTGCTGAAAACTGCAATCCCATTAATCACATTTGAAGACAGCGGCCCCGACTCTGCACTACACTTCTTGTGTCACCATGGAGACCCCAGCAAGCCCAGGTTAGCTGACCTGCCGTGTGTTTGCAGTGAGGATGAGGACACCTAAAGGACCTTTTAGCCCTGTTATGATCAACTATTTTACATCACAACAGCCTTTCTAGACTACTCTGGGTTGGTTCAGTTTGTGTCCTTGGTATATATACTTGTTAGCCTGATAATGCAAGAGTAATTCGCAAATGCTTATTAGTCTCAAACTTCTCAATTGATTTTCGATTTCCAAGGGGCGTTATCAGCGGTGCAGACCAAAGTGCCTCTGAATGCAATTCAAGAGAGCTGGAAAGATTCATCGATTAGTTGTCACTTATTACATTATTTGCCAACTATCTATGACAGTAAACTTAAAGGAGAATTCCGGTATCTCTTTTCGGTGTTGTACTTTGTAGACGGTCCCTAAGCACTCGTCTTGCCGTCTCAACACCGGAACTAAACAGAGCTGAATTAGCACACATTTTATGCATTTCTTTCACATCTACTGCAGTCAGATTCACTGTGTTCACTCGGAAGGAATCACTTCACATGGGTAGACACTTGTAAGGACATTTCAAACAAGTTAAGAGGCTAAAAAAACGTTTAAAACTTGCCCTGTTTCAGCCTCCTGTGTGCTAACGCTAGCAGGAGGATAACACGGTGTAGGCGACACTGATTGTTTTCGTTTTTCTCGCTATTGATAGCACTCCAGATTTACAAACAACAGAGCTACGTGTTGAAATCGACCGAAATTCTCCTTTAATATCTTTAAGTTGTCCTATATGTTGTCTGTCCTACATATGGGACAGACAACAAGTAAGGCAATAGGAGAAGACGTACAGTTTGATCTGAGTTTCGTGAGCTTGGTAAGTTACGTTCTGTTTGTAATTGCATTCAAGCATAGCGCTCCCCTGTCAGTAGTTATCCCATGTGAGTTAACGGTTGGGATTGGCCCGTCCAGGTTCTGGCCGGCTGAAAATGATTAGAACGGGAGGGGGGGCCAGACGTATCTGCTAGAGCAAATGAAACATGAGCACCGTCGATTTGTCTAGTTCCCAGGCTAGATATTTGACACTGGACTTTGATGTCTTGCCATCTGATGAGTCCTTCAGCTTCAAGAGCGTGAAAGTAATGTGCTTGTAATTTGTAATACCAGGTACGACCACCTTGTGGCGATAGAGCGCAGTGGACGTGCCGGAGATGGAAATTACTACAACATGAGAGGAATAAACATCAAACATCTGGTGGATCCCATTGATAACCTGTTTATTGCTGCCAAGGATTTACCAGGAATTACCACTACAGGTAGGTAACACTTTATACTACCTTTTTATTACTCTAATTCCGGGATTCAAATTGTAAGCAATAATGGAATGTTAATGATTTATGTAGCCTCTGTAGCCCACTCCTCATCTCTGCTTGAATCTCGGCCAGAAGCTCCAGGCTACATTAGCTGCTAGTAGCATAACACACTCGAATCTCTGTCTACGGTGGAGTTGCATTGTGGGTGGTCTCGCCTTACCAGACCTATCTCCACAGCTCTGTGTCAGCGCTGGAGTATTGTCTGGCTACACCCCCTATCTATTGTGAGATCAGGGGGGGAAACGGTCTGGCTTGTTTGAGTTTCTTTAAACCAATCACAACCCTCCTGGCTGGCGCTAAGCCCTGATAGCGGAGATAACGAGAGGGGAGGGACATCCGGTGCATCAGGCTTTATCCCAGCAATGTACAGTATCTCACAAAAGTGAGTACACCCCTCACATTTTAGTAAATATTTCATTATATCTTTTAATGGGAGTTGTCCCATTAAAAGATATAATGAAATATTTACTGCTGAAGAAATTACACTTTGCTACAATGTAAAGTATTAAGTGTACAGCTTGTATAACAGTGTAAATGTGCTGTCCCCTCAAAATAACTCAACACACAGCCATTAATGTCTAAACCGCTGGCAACAAAAGTGAGTACACCCCTATGTTAAATTCCCATAGAGGCACTTAATTTTTAAAGGCCAGTTATTTCATGGATCCAGGATACTATGCATCCTGATAAAGTTCCCTTGGCCTTTGGAATTAAAATAGCCCCACATCATCACATACCCTTCACCATACCTAGAGATTGGCATGGGGTACTTTCCATAAAATCATCTCTCAATGCAAATCAATCCAGCTATTAGGCTAACCGACATAAAACCATGCCAATCTCTAGTGAAGAAGGAGCAAGAAGTGAACAACGAAATGGCAGAGTTTGAGGTTAGCATTGAACGCGACGATGAGTGTATCAGTTTTGAAGGTCCCCCGTACCTATTCGAGCCTGAATACACAGACGAGGAGCTACAACTAATGGAGGAGAATCGGAGTGCTAGCTAGCTAGCAGCGGTAGCAGCAGAGAGTAGAAGCCATCAGGCGAGTGTTATTTAAATAAACTCCTGGTGTACTTAGAAACTTTCCAATGCCTCGTTTTATGAGTACAGAACTGTTTTGAACAGAACATTTGTACTACTGTAGAAGAACATTCTGGGGGGGGTGTTTGGCTCGAGGTCATGGTGCAAAGGTCATGGTGCAAAGGACCCTAGGGTGAAATTACTCCGAACCATCCCTTTTAAAATAACCAAAATAAAAATACTAATTATATAAACAACCTTATGTACCTGTGTGATTCAAGCAAAACAGAAATTAAATAACCAAATATTTAACTATTAAATATAACAAAACAATGAATAGCTCCAACAGATAGTATAAGCAATTTGTACTCACAATGGTCTGTTAGCATCTGGACAGAAACTTTGTTGGCCTTGGTGCTTCTGCTGCACTTGATATGAAATGATAGGTTTAAGGACAGAACAGAACTAAGCCTTATTTTGGATGTACTTTAAAGTGCTCATATTATGAAAGAAATCACTTTTTCTGGGATTTGGGGTGTTATTTTGTGTCTCTGGTGCTTCCACACACATACAAACTTTGAAAAAAAACATCCATGCTGTTTTGAGTGAGATACGGTTTCTGAATGTGTCCTGCCTTCAGTCTCCGGGTGAGCTGTTCAAAATCTGCACGGCTTTCTACGTCACTAGCCGAAACGAGGGTGCTAGGGGGCTAACCGTTAGTATGCTAGCTCGTTCTCAATGGCAAAACACTGCTACAACACACACAAATTCACCCTAATCTACAAAATAAATTGTATAGAACTGCTTACATGTCCCTGTTCTGCAGGTGTTCCACGCAAAGTTGGAAGTGCGCCCTCGTTTAGAAGAAGTCTCCCGGCTAATCCTGCCTTGTACAGGCCAAAGCTGGAGAAACAGCTAGCTAGCTCATGTAATCCTTACCTAGCTACTGAGCATGTGCGACTGACAACAAAGATCTTACAGAAGTTGAGAGGTCTCACTCTGTAGCTAAAACAGAGACCTGAACACAGGGTGAAAAGAGGAGCTGGATCAATGTGCAGTACGACAAAAATATGGTGTTTTTTGAAAATTAAACCATGTAAACCTATTCTGATACAATCTCAAATTACAATTAAGAACCTGAAAATGAGCATAATATGGCCACTTTAAGATAAAGGAAAAGAAAAACAACCATGAACCTTTTCAAATGTTTTCATATGTCTTCACCATGCTCTTAATTTCTCTGTACAGCTCATCAGATGTTCCTCTCTCTGACCCTGTAGGAATCGGTGATGGGGGTAATGAGTTGGGGATGGGTAAACTGAAGGAAAAGGTGACGACTCTGATGCCCAACGGGGGTCTCATAGCCTGTGTTGTTCCTGCTGACTATGCCATCACTGCTGGTATGGACTCACAATTATTATACTAGCTGTACAAAGTGAACACCACAGATTATACTGCTGCTGTTGTTATGGGTGCATACACACAGCACAGAAATGCTTTTAACACACATGTTACAACTCTAACGTCATATACAGTATATAAAACATAAAGACTGAACACACTAGAGAGAAGTGAAAATGGCCTCTCCACAACCTCTCTGTATGTATTCTGAGCCCATGCCAAGTACCAAAAGGGTTTAGAAAGTTCCACAGTGGAGTAACTATGTTATCTGTATATGCTAATCTGCTAATTGTCAGCTATTTTATCTGTACACATGGAGAAGTGAAACCAAAAAGTAGTAGTAGCAGTCATGAATAAACACAACCTTTGTGTCTCAGTTATGCATGCCTAGATAATCAGTACACACAGCAATGTGAGAATGGGACCATTCAAGTCCTTAACTGACCTGAGTGTGTCTATAGAGGGCGACATGTCCCCACATCCAATATTATTTTTCCTGCAACATTTCAGTTATCTTGGCTAAAAATGTTGAATTAACAGCTGTTATTTTTTGGCCACTATGCTAAATTTTCGTCTCTCGAAAACCTTTCATGATTTTTATTCCAGTCATTTCAAAAAAATTCAAAATTACACATTACTACAGCTTGTCACTGGCTGATGGCCGTGATCATCACTCATTATCAATTACCAATTGGCCTTTGAGAAAGCCGTAAAATACCTCTTATAGTACTTGGAGTTTTCCTTGTCAGGATTTGCCAATGTCTTTGTTTATCTGCCTTCTCCCACTCTCACCACCGCCCCTCCCTCCTGCAGGGGTGTCTAACTGGGGAGGATATGCCGTGGCCTGTGGGCTCTACCTGCTCCACACCTGCCCCTCCCACCAGCGATACAGAAAGAGAGGACTGGGTTTGGAAAACACAATCCCCCAAGAACAGCTCCAGGACTGGACTGCTAACCTGCCATCTGTGGACAAGGTGACACACACACACACACACACACACACACACACACTTCATTTTAGAATTCTCTCTTTTGGGATTTCCATCTGCTTTTTCACATTCTCTTAATAATCAGTTTTGTGGGTTTATAAGATGTAAATCATGGGTTAATGTCCTTTTTATTTACATGATATAACTTTTTTCAACTACAAACAAATGCAAAAGGTTTCCTGTTATTCATGTATCTTCCCTATGTCTGTTCTCAGTTTGAGATTGGATTATTAAGATGATGGAAATTTTTAATAGCATACCAATGCACATGAATGTCCCTGGTCCGCGTGTTTACAAGACACCACAAATTAATAAAAATTTATTTAAAAAACAGAATACACCACATACATTTCCAAACAATACAACAAAAAGTAAAATAAAGGAAATCAGTTCCACACAAGTTATATAATCAGATTTTCAAGCCTAAACAAAATTCAGGTGTATCATATATGGTTGTTTAGGCTACATACAAAAAAAAGACAAAGACTAAATACATAATGCGGTCTGTTCTTTGCTTTTGAAATATAATGTATTAACGTAAAGCTGCAATAAAAGGTACACATTGCCCAAGTTACAGAACCCACAGAACATTATCACCAAATCTACAGAGGGTTTTAGCCTCTTTTAGCTCATTCTTTTGCTCCTCACTCCCAGCAGCAGCATGCAGCCGTTTTGAGTGGAAAAGCTCCTGTGGGCGCCTGGGTAGCTCACCTGGTAGAGCGGGCACCCACATGCAGAGGCTCAGTCCTTGACGCAGCGACTCAGGGTTTGAGTCCGACCTGTGGCCATTTGCTGCATGTCTTCCCCCTCTCTCTCCCCCCTTTCCCATCTACAGCTGTCCTGTCTATTAAAGGATAAAATGACCAAAAAAATATCTTTAAAACCTGGCCAGCAATCAAACAGTAGACAGTCAGAGTTAGCTGGTGTATATAGTGGAGTATTAGCGGCTAAAGAGCCAGATGTTTTCCTCGGGAGTTGATGGAGATCAAAACAGAGCAGAGAGTGAAAAAGGGGAAGTGACCACTAGAAATTGGCCAGGTGGCAAGGCACACAACTCTGAATGAATGCTAATGTAATGCTCTGTTTATGCTGGATGTGTAAACAGGCAACTGTGTTTATAATGTGTATTATAAGATGTAAATGTTATGTACTTGTTCCTGCTGACCCCAAATGGCCAAAGCAAATCAGCTTCCACTTATAGAAGCAAATAAAAAAAAGTATACCTATGGTACATCTTTAGGAGGACTGCCATGTTCACACTCTCTGTCTCTCTCTGTCTCTCTCTCCTCCAGGAAGAGTCTATCCTTTCTACTCTGGTGCGTTTTGGGATAAGAAGCGGGAAAACTGGTCACCTGGCCATGGAGGTGGATGGTTTGACCTTTCACCCCACGCACTCTGACATCATCACCAGACTACTGGAAGTCACACTAGGCTCCACCACTCCAAACCTTTGACCAACTCATCAGCTTGTATTCTCAGCCATCTACTGTATCTCATCTATATGTGAGATTGAGTATTAAGATAAACTTGATACAGATAGCTGCAAATGCTCGTTGACACTAGAACCGCCATAGCCCACGCCGTTTAACGTTGTGATTTAAAAAAAAAAAAAAAAGAAAATTGTTATTGCTATGTTTCCCTCCTGCACTGCCTTTTTCTAAACACCTTTTCTGCACCTTCCCATATTGTTATAACGATAGAAAAATGTTTAGAAAACTCTCCTCCGCAGAAGAATGTATGTACTGTAGGCCTACAATATTCATCTTTTCATATGTGTAAAATATCAGAAATGAAAGCGAAAGTAATCCCAGGTTCTGTCTTGCCATCTATGGCCGGTACAGTAGACCGTTGAACTGAAAGATGCGCTGCTCCTGGGAGAGATGAAGAGACAAATGTAAATGGTGAGGGGACTTTTTGTTTTTCTTTTGTGTGTCATTTAATCATTTGCACTGTGATTATATTTTATTTACCATTTAGTTGACAATGACAATGTTTTAGCATTTGTTTCATGCCTTTTAGGTTTTACTCTGCAGGTTACATGCTGCTTACAACTCAAAACAGAACCAAATAGATGTATTTTTTTTAATCAAAAATGATTTATTTGCAGGAGTTGCTCACTTGTTGATTGTTGACTGAACTGACGCGTTGAATGGCCCATCAACGTTCATTGGACAAAGGGATACAGACGATCTAGGGTGTCGGGTTTAGGCGGATGTAGTACCCCCCCAAAGAGCCCGGCGGTGCTAGTGTTAAGCCCACGGCCCTGACGGAAACACACTGGAGCATGCACAGACTGAATGTGTTCCGATGGGTGAAGTTCTGTTTCCTCTCCATTCAGATTGCCAAAAGAAAGCGAGAGAGTAAAAAAAGAGAGAATGAAAGGATTGCTGTGTGTGTATGTGTGTGAGCGTGTGTCGCTTTCAGCCCTCTTCCTTGACTACCGGTGATGAAGCAAAGTAATCTCAAGTAAAAGCAGCTCTCTTTGCTCTCTCTGTCTGGCTCTTTACTGCCTCAGTCATAAATACATGTAGAGCTCTGACACTATTTTGATGCCTTAAAGAACTTTTTTTTTTAATTTTTTTTTTATACACTTTGTAATGGTATAAAAGATCCATTGTATTGACAGTAACTAGAAGGTGATTTGTAAAAGAACTGTGATGTTATTGATCTTTAGCATGGAACCAAGCACTAGATGTTTTGTCCCTTAAATGAGCCGTCACTATGAACACACCAGGCCTTATGTTGCACCCGGCGCAGCGCGGCGCAAAGCCCGACGCAAGTGTCCTTGCTAGTTTAAGACCGACGCAGTTGTCAGTTTCCCGTCCAGCGCCCACGTCGTTTAAATGCACCTGCGCCCATGGGCGTGCTGGTCTTACAGGGAGGTGTGTTCAGGTGCATTCTTGGCGTATTGCTATCTTGAGGCAGCGGGAAGTGATCGCGCCATTGACCAACAAAAACCTGGTGTAAAGTCAATAACGCAGCATTTCATTGTTATTTTAACAGCAAATTAGTAAAATGCGCCTAGGCTCGTGCACAGCGTTCGCACACTATGCTTGTTACACACACAGGGAAGCGCAGCAGCACACAAACATGCAAAAGATTACAAATAAAAATATTACGGTGCAAATCCTCCATCATAATAGTAATGCGCCATGGTACAAACGCGCCTAGCTTTTAAAGGGAATGGGAGATGATCTCTGATTGGTTTATTGCATGTTACACCCAAAACACACCTATGAATTAATGAAGACACTAAGTACAACCCTTTGGAACCAAGCGGCCGGCGCACGGACCCTTTTTTCCACCGTTAAACTAGCAAAAGTGGATTTGGACACTCCCTAAACGCACCTGCGCCAGGTGCTTCACGCCGTGCGCTTAGATCATTAAAATAGGGCCCACTGAGTTTCTCCTGAATACAGTCCAAACACATCTTAACAATATTAATTGTCTTCCTGTCAACCTTGAAAAAAACTTTTTTTTTCTACGTTTTTGACGCCTTTTTTTCACAATTTGTTTTTGCTTTTTCCAACGTTTTAAATTGTTAAATTTGTCTTCTAGACATTTTCAGCGCTTATTTCTACGTCCCATATTTTCTGATATAAAACAAAAATTGAAAACGGGTCAATTTGACCCGAAGTCAATACAAGGCATTTTTTAGATGCATTATCGATGCGGAGGTCTTTTGCGATGCAGAGATAGAAGAATTGAACGTATTCCACAGACGGTTTAACAAGTTGGATCCCAATTTGAACTTCACATTATTATGTGACCTTGATTTTAAGATTAGGATTATTATGCCGAAGCCAGTCGGGAGGCGAGCGAAAAAACCTTTGCCCGGAAGAAAAGCCTTCTGTGCTATTTTTTGCTGTTCTTTCATTGAAGAGAAACACACAGTTCTCATATAACTAATACTTTTGCAGCATCTATACTAACCTCTTTAGGAACAGCCACTATTGTTCTGAACGAACAGTCCCCCAGCACACACACCTAAACCGCGCCAGTAGGTACAAGTGTATATATATATATATATATATATATATATATATATATATATATATATATATATATATATATATATATATATAAACGCAATATTTGAAGCCTGACAAGATGGATTTTCGTGTAATCTTGTGATCCTGCGACTCTCGTGGGATTTCTCGATTGCAAACTTTACACTGTTAAATATTGCAGGATTTGAAGTTTTGATTTAATTGTTACTGTCAGGAAGAAAAAACTGTTTATATATATAATGTAAATAAAATAAAATATGATGCCACTAATATCTGAAGTCTGTCTAATAAATGTTATTCTTTAGTTGTTTTTTTCTTAGTTGAGCTATGGTGTTTTCTTGTGCAACTTTTATAGCAGTTAAGCTGATTCTGGGGGGGGGGGTAGAGATAGAGATACATGGCAGGTTAACAAGGGGGATGTATTTTGGTCATTTTGTAAACAAGGGGGAAGGTGTGTCCCCCTGATATTGCCTTCTGAATTTACTAAAAGCTAAGAAAGAGGTTGGTTTCCCAGATGTAGTTTGAAGTGCCGCTTTCTTAAAAAATCATATTTGTCTAGTGACGGTATTGACTGTGGGTGTACGACTGCAGTTCACAGTTAATAAATAAATAATTTGATTCTGGTTGGGAGGCTAAATGGTCTTGTGTGTGTATATAATGAGTGTTTGGTCAGAGAAGTTGGAGTGAAAACCAAGCAGCCACTTTTTGAGACATTTCATTCAACCACTGTCTTTACAGTCCTATTCTTACACAGGCTAGCCGTGGGCTGACTGTACCAGGAGACAATCAATAACCTTTATTTCAACTGTGAGGTTGCCCTCTCAGCATGTGCCTTTTTTATGTCAACTTGAATCGACAGCTTACCAAAGAAGAAAATGAGGAACAATAGCACAGCAAAGGATGACTGATGAACACGTTTGTTTTCTTATGGCTCCATCCTCAAGTTATTGTCAAGTTGTGATGCATTATCAAATCCACCATGCTGGCAAGGACATATGATGTTCATGTTCATATAAGTATTCATGAAGGTGTGCTTGAAAACACATTTCATCTTTGTCATCTTTTGTAATTGTTTCCATCCACACATGGTTTCTTTCCCCTCCCAGACATTGAATTGAATGCACATACTTACAAAACAAAAGAAGCCTAAATGTTCAGACTTAATTAAGCCTGCACAGACCTGAGGTTTCAGCTACATTAAAACACTTAAATGTGCAAGCTTAGAAAACTAAAATGACAAAAATAAATTTAAAATATTTCATTTTCAAGCACTTTATGAATGTGACAGTATGTAAAAAAACACATTTCTCATACAAATAAAAAAAAGGTATGAACTAAATTAATTAACAATTTAATGCACTATTGTATCTTGAAATCAGTTTGCTTACTTTGATAATGACTCTTCTTAACTTGTGTTACACTATGATTAAGAATGAAATGTTAACCCCTCAGGAAACATGTAGGTTGGTTCCTCTTTGTGGTCCAACGCCACTTCTCTGTCACAGTCAGGTTGAAAATAACTGTGAGGGCAGGAACTTGTTTATCTTCTTGGCGAAAGATGAGCAATTTGATGTGTTATCTTGTGATTACCACAATGTTACTGTTCAACAAAAGTTACATAGACACGCTTTAAAGCAACACTAAAGCACTTTTCCGCATTTGAACTACAGATCTGCTACCCGATCTGGCAAACTTGCACCAAAATAATGTACCTTAAAATAATGTTTCCAAAATTGTTTCAGTGGTTAACAGGGTGAACGGGACTTCTGCATTTGCTTTGCGTCTCTCTACCGGCTATAACCGCACTATGCAAGTTTGTCAGATCGGGTAGACATTACGACTGCGCTAATGGACAATTCCGCTTCCAACCTGTAGGTGGACCGAAGCCGAAAAGCGCTTTAGTGTTGCTTTAAAGGTCCCATGGCATGAAGATTTCACTTGATGAGGTTTTTTAACATTAATATGCGTTCCCCCAGCCTGCCTATGGTCCCCCAGTGACTAGAAATGGTGATAGGTGTAAACCGAGCCCTGGGTATCCTGCTCTGCCTTTGAGAAAATGAAAGCTAAGATGGGCCGATCTGGAATCTTCTCCTTATGAGGTCATGAGGAGCAAGGTTACCTCCCCTTTCTCTGCTTTGCCCGCCCAGAGAATTTGGCCCGCCCATGAGAAAGAGAGAGACATCAATTTCAAATTGTGAGATTTGCATAGGAAAGAGGTGTCAATGGCACTTTGAGGTTCTCTGTATGCCCATTTTACCCACCAAACTGTCGTTATTTAACTATGACAAGGTAAACTCGGGTTTGCATTCTATCACCCCTTTAATGCCCCATACGTACAGAGGCTATCGCTCACATTCACACGTGCTGATTATTATTCAATCATTCTAATTTGAAATAAATAGTGTGTGTGGAGGAAACTATCATGACGTGTGAACTCCACACACAGTTCAGAGATTTACTCTAGGTGATTTTAGGGCTGCACAATTAATCGCCATTTTATCCAAATCGCAATACGGACTAAGGCAATAACCAAATCGCAGTGGGGGGTGCAATATTTGTTAAAGGCAAAATATGTGTCAATCCATTCTGAATGAAGTGTTGTGGTGCTGCAGAGACATCCCGGCCTACAAACAGTATCCTACAGACTAAAGATTTTTTTTTTTGTTTGGTACAGATCCTCGCAAAAATTCACACTCATTTTAATTTTAATATTTTTCAACGAAAATGAGAATAATGCTACAAAAAATGATCATTCCCTCTAATATTGTGAATCATGTCACCATCGCAATATCAGTCAAAAATAATTGCAATTAGATATTTTCCTTATACCATACAGCCCTACATGATTCCATTTCCCTTTGTGATGCCTTATCGATTGTTGATCACTTAAATAACTGATTTGCTGTAACTGATTTTAAACTCCAAACAAACTTCCTTAACAAAAAAGTGTGTAGGGACTTGGCTTGGGGACCGGAGGATAGCTGGTATCATTCATTGTGGACTGGTAGGTGGAGAGTCAGTTCCTGGGCACTGCAGAGCTGCACTGGCAGAACCCCTCACTGCTCAGGGTGCTGTGCTGCGGCGACCCATCATCCTGACATCTCTTCATATTTGATGCATGAGTGTAATGGCAATCAAGAGAAAGTAATGGAATGAAGAACTGAATTTCCCCAAGGGGACAAATAAAAGTATATCATTATTCTCCCAATATTTCCTCCTAAACCTTCTATGTTTGACAAATGCAATAACTGGCAAAGGGAGAGCTAGCATTTCTGTTCTTTATATGCAGTTAAATGTTTCAACCCTGCCTGCTACTGTTTGCAAGGTGCTATGGTTAGCGCTTATTAATTCCAATATGATTAGTTGCATTTTGTTATGTCATATCTGTTATTGTACCCTGGTTCTGCTTCTGTGTATTCTAAACACACTGAAAATATGAAATCATACTCCCAGCTTTCTTAAATAGCTAAGGAATTTATTGAGTAGAAAAAGAAGTAAATCTAAATCAAATCAAAGAATGGGGGCCAGTTTCAACACACACACACACACACACACACTCCTCTGCTTCTGTTTTGTTTTCCAGTTCTTCTCATCTCCTCCCATCTCCTTTTCAACTGTGACCTTTGACCGCAGCACGACCCAGGTTTTATGTGACTTCCTCTTTGACGACAGCAGCAGCCAGAAGCGACTGATATTGCCAAGATTAATACACACTCACACACTCACATGCATACACATATTCTGCCTCCCTCATAACACACACATTCATCCACACATGACACACAGATCTCTCAATACACACATTCCACAACTTTCTCTCTCACACACACACATTTCTCTGTTTGGAGTATTTGCACACACACTTACAACATCATAAGTGCCTCCAGAGGAAGCTGCTACAAAAACAAATACAATGGCAGACAAAGAACACTTTGAACACTTTCACACACACACGTCATTTTCAGCTCCTGATTCACCTGACAAGTGTGTTTATTGATCTTCTTAAACCAATAAACTCTATTACGTCACATCCAGCCAACTGTAACATCACGTGGCTTCACCAATTACTAATGAAGTAAAAAGATTCCTCTCTCTTTTTATCTGTGTGCATTCATGCTTGTTACTAACTTAGCTCTGGGGTGCTTATTCCCCCGGAGTCCTTATGTTTTCTCACCTCGCGGTTTTCCTTGGATTAGGGTGGCACCTAAATCATGGTTGCCGTGCTCGGCGCCCTGCTATGCCCTACTACGCCCTGCTATGACCTGCTACACCCTGCTATGCCCTGCAGTGCCTTGCTACACCCTGAACTACTACAACTACTAATCAGGCGCCCGCCCACCAATAGCCTGGGTCTGTCCGAGGTATATCCCTAAAAGGGAGTTTTTCCTCGCCACTGTTGCACTGAATGCTTGCTCTTGGGGGAATTACTGGAATTGTTGGGTCTTTGTAAATTATAGAGTGTGGTCTAGACCTTCTCTATCTGTAAAGTGTCTTGAGATAACTGTTGTTATGATTTGATACTATAAATAAAATTGAATTGAATTGACATTCCCTGTAAAGGAAAGTACTGCAACTCAAAACTTACAGGCACTGCACTCAAGCACGGTTCTTGTAGGAAAAGTATGACATTTATAAATATGTGATTATGCTAAATCACATTTTTCATGAGAAGATGAGCAGAGGAAAGTTTTAACAGCTATTTGTAACGTGTAACCTATATTTTAGCATTTCTATTTGTGCAATTTGCTTGATGAGGAAATGATTAGAAGAGAAGTGAATTCTTAAGAAGTTAGGTTACATTTCCCTTTTATTTTTCTTATTTCATGACATTATGAGCGTCGTACCTGGTGCTCTAGTCACGTGATATTCAGGTTCTGATTAAGCTCTAGGGCCATCTATGTGTTGTAGGAGGTGGATTCAATAACGTCGTAATTTGTTGTGTCTCAGTTTGTCAACCTATTGGTGAGCGACCGGTAGCTCGCTAGCGACTTGTTGAAGACCCCTGCTTCTAGGTCACACACACACACACACATACACACACACACACACACACACTGTTGCTGCATATCTGCACACACCATTAAAAATGAGAAGCTGTCCTTTTTGACTTCTTTCGACATACTATACTATGACTTTTAAATTACTTTTTTAGACATGCTATACTATGACTTTTTTTTTTACTTTTTTCGACCTGTTATACTATGACTTTTTGGGGACTTTTTTTCGACAAGCTATACTAACTGCCATTACACTCATGCATCACTTTTTTCCAACATAATATACTATGACTTTTTTGTGACCTTTTTCGACATATTATGTTATGACTTTTTTGGGACTTTTTTCGACATACTATACTATGACTTTTAACGAGCCTTTTATGACATATTACACTATGACTTTTTGCTGGTATGAACAACAAATGATAGAACGAACTTGGCAATTGACAGGTTCAGGATTAGCTCACCAAGTTAAGCAGTTGACTGAAATGATAATTTCATGATGTAATGTGAAAGCATCAAGCCCCACTTCTTTCTTGAGATTTTTTCATCTTCTGCCCATGGTAATGTTAACAATAACTTTACAACTTTGCACCAGTACATTTTGAGTTTCACAAATAGCTCACCAAGCTAAGGTGCTGAATATCAAATGAAAATTTGAGGTTGAAGGTTGAATCCTTTTAAAAGAGCAATCAATCATGTTTTTAGACTCAACATGAAGAAGTAAAATAAACATCGTGGCAATGATGAAGTGGATCAGATAGCTCTGTGTGCTAGAATGCTGTTGCGCAATCTCAATGGTTGAGGGTTCTAACCTCATGATATGGTTCATTTTGAGTTTTTTTTTTTTTTAATAAAGTTTATTTTACAATTTCACAGTTTATTATGAGGACATACTATACTAAGACTTTTTCAGCATATTATACTATGGCTTTTTTTGACATATTATACTATGACTTCTTTATGACTTTTTTCGACATATTATACTATGACTTCTTTATGACTTTTTTCCAACATACTATACTATGACTTTTTTCCGACATACTATACTATGACTTTTTGTGACTTTTTTTGACACACTATACTATGACTTTTTTGTGACTTTTTTGGACATGCTATACTATGACTACTTTCGACATACTATACTATGACTTCTTTATGCCTTTTTTCGACATGCTATACTATGACTTTTTTGTGACTTTTTTCGACAAGATATACTATGACTTTTTTCCGACTTACTATGCTATGACTTTTTGTGACTTTTTTCGACATACTTTACTATGACTTTTTTGTGACTTTTTTGGACATGCTATATACTATGTCTTTTTTGTGACTTTTTTCGACACACTGTACTATGACTTTTTTGGGCCTTTTTTCGACATGCTATACTATGACTTTTTTGACATCTATACTTTGATTTTTTTGTGACTTCTTTCCGACATACTATACTATGACTTTTTTCCAACATACTATATTATGACTTTTTTGGGACTTTTTTCGACATACTATACCATGACTTTTTTGGGACTTTTTTTGACATACTATACTATGACTTTTTTGGGACTTTTTTCGACAAGCTATACTATGACTTTTTTCTGACTTTTTTCGACATGCTATGCTATGACTTTTTTGGGACATTTTTCGACATGCTATACTGTGACTTTTTTGTGACTTTTTTCGACAAGCTACACTATGACTTTTTTCCGACATACTATACTATGACTTTTTGTGACTTTTTTTGACATGCTATACTATGACTTTTTTGGGACTTTTTTGACATGTTATACTATGACTTTTTTGGGACTTTTTTCGACAAGCTATACTATGACTTTTTTCTGACTTTTTTCGACATGCTATGCTATGACTTTTTTGGGACATTTTTCGACATGCTATACTGTGACTTTTTTGTGACTTTTTTCGACAAGCTACACTATGACTTTTTTCCGACATACTATACTATGACTTTTTGTGACTTTTTTTGACATGCTATACTATGACTTTTTTTGACACACTGTACTATGACTTTTTTGGGACTTTTTTCGACATGCTATACTATGACTTTTTTGTGACTTTTTTCCCACATACTATATTATGACTTTTTTCTGACTTTTTTCGACATGCTATACTATGACTTTTTTGGGACTTTTTTGACATGTTATACTATGACTTTTTTGGGACTTTTTTTGACATGTTATACTATGACTTTTTTGTGACTTTTTTCCAACATACTATATTATGACTTTTTTCTGACTTTTTTCGACATGCTATACTATGACTTTTTTGGGACTTTTTTGACATGTTATACTATGACTTTTTTGGGACTTTTTTTGACATGTTATACTATGACTTTTTTGTGACTTTTTTCCAACATACTATATTATGACTTTTTTCTGACTTTTTTCGACATGCTATACTATGTCTTTTTTTGTGACTTTTTTTGACATGTTATACTATGACTTTTTTGTGACTTTTTTCCAACATACTATATTATGACTTTTTTGGGACTTTTTTGACATGTTATACTATGACTTTTTTGTGACTTTTTCCCAACATACTATATTATGACTTTTTTGTGACTTTTTTCGACATGCTATACTATGACTTTTTTTGTGACTTTTTTTGACATTCTATACTATGACTTTTTTGTGACTTTTTTTGACATGCTATACTATGACTTTTTTTGACATTCTTTACTATTACTTTTTTGTGACTTTTTTTGACATGCTATACTATGACTTTTTTTGACATTCTTTACTATTACTTTTTTGTGACTTTTTTTGACATGCTATACTATGACTTTTTTGGGACTTTTTTCGACACACTGTGACTTTTTTGGGACTTTTTTGACATGCTATACTATGACTTTTTTGTGACTTTTTTCGACATACTATACTATGACTTTTTTGTGACTTTTTTTGACATTCTTTACTATTACTTTTTTGTGACTTTTTTTGACATGCTATATATACTATGACTTTTTTGTGACTTTTTTTCGACAAGCTATACTATGACTTTTTTGTGACTTTTTTTGACATGCTATACTATGACGTTTTTGGGACTTTTTTCACATACTATACCATGACTTTTTTGGGACTTTTTTTGACATACTATACTATGACTTTTTTGTGACTTTTTTCGACAAGCTATACTATGACTTTTTTCTGACTTTTTTCGACATGCTATGCTATGACTTTTTTGGGACATTTTTCGACATGCTATACTGTGACTTTTTTGTGACTTTTTTCGACAAGCTACACTATGACTTTTTTCCGACATACTATACTATGACTTTTTGTGACTTTTTTTGACATGCTATACTATGACTTTTTTCGACACACTGTACTATGACTTTTTTGGGACTTTTTTCGACATGCTATACTATGACTTTTTTGTGACTTTTTTTCGACAAGCTATACTATGACTTTTTTGTGACTTTTTTTGACATGCTATACTATGACGTTTTTGGGACTTTTTTCACATGCTATACTATGACTTTTTTCTGACTTTTTTCGACATACTATACTATGATGTTTTTGGGACTTTTTTGACATGCTATATTATGACTCTTTCGTGACTTTTTTGGACATGCTATGCTATGACTTTTTTATGACTCTTTTAGACATGCTATACTATGACTTTTTTGACATACTTTACTATGACTTCTTTATGACTTTTTTCGACATGCTATACTATGTCCTTTTTTCCAACATACTATACTATGACTTTTTTTTACGACTTTTTTCGACATACTATACTATGACTTTTAACGAGCCTTTTATGACATACTACACTATACTAACTACCATTACACTCATGCATCACTTTTTTCCAACATAATATACTATGACTTTTTTGTGACCTTTTTCGACATATTATGTTATGACTTTTTTGGGACTTTTTTCGACATACTATACTATGATTTTAACGAGCCTTTTATGACATATTACACTATGACTTTTTGCTGGTATGAACAACAAATGATAGAACGAACTTGGCAATTGACAGGTTCAGGATTAGCTCACCAAGTTAAGCAGTTGACTGAAATGATAATTTCATGATGTAATGTTAAAGCATCAAGCCCCAATTCTTTCTTGAGATTTTTTTATCTTCTGCCCATGGTAATGTGAACAATAACTTTACAACTTTGCACTAGTACATTTCAAGTTTCACAAATAGCTCACCAAGCTATGGTGCTGAATATCAAATGAAAATTGGAGGTTAAAGTTTAAATCCTTTTAAAAGACTAGTAAATCATGTTTTTAGACATAACATGAAGAAGTCAAATATACATTGTGACAAAGAAAAGCTATGTCAGAGTGGATAGCTCAGTGTGTTAGAATGCTGTTACAATACCTTAATGGTTGAGGGCTCAAATCCCATGATAAATAAAATAAAGTTTATTTGACAGTTTATTATGAGGACATACTATACTTTGACTTTTTCAGCATACTGGACTTTTTTTTAGACTTTTTTCGACAAGCTATACTATGACTTTTTTTGACATACTGTGCTATGACTCTTTCATGACTTTTTTCGACATGGTATACTATGACTTTTTTGGGACTTTTTTTCAACATGCTATAGTATGACTTTCTTTGACATTCTATACTATGACTTTTTTGTTACTTTTCTCAACAAGCTATACTATGACTTTTTTCCAACATACTATACTATGACTTTTTTGTGACTTTTTTTGACATGCTATACTTTGACTTTTTTGTGACTTTTTTGACAAGCTATACTATGACTTTTTTGGGACTTTTTTCGACATACTATACTATGACTTTTTTGTTACTTTTCTCAACAAGCTATACTATGACTTTTTTCCAACATACTATACTATGACTTTTTCGTGACTTTTTTGGACATGCTATACTATGACCACTTTCAACATACTATACTATGACTTTTTTGTGACTTCTTTGACATACTATACTATGACTTTTTTTATCCCTTTTTTAGACATACTATACTATGACTTTTTTATCACTTTTTTAGACATACTATACTATGACTTTTTTATCACTTTTTAGACATACTATACTATGACTTCTTTCGACATATTAAATGATATACTATGACTTTTTGTGACTTTTTTAGACATGCTATACTATGACTTTTTTAGTGACATTTTTTGACATACTATACTATGAAGTTTTTCGACGTGCTATACCATGACTTTTTTCCAACATACTAGGCTATGACTTCTTGGTGACTTTTTTCGGCATACTATACTATGACTTTTTTTAGGACTTCTTCAGACATGCTATACCATGACTTTTTTTTTTCTCGATATTTCTATACTATGACTTTTCATTACTTTTTTCCAACATACGGTTTACAATTACTTTTTTTGACATACTATACTATGACTTTTTTGGATACGCTATACTATGACTTTCTATGACTTTTTACAACATACTATGCTATGACTTTTTTATGACCTTTTTGACATAGTATACTATGACTTTTTAATGGCTTTTTTCGACATACTTTGCTGACTGTTTCAACATACTATATTATGTGTCAGTCACGGTGTATCAGTGGTTAGCCCTGCTCCATCTACCAGCAAGTAGCCACTGCAGACTCTGACTCTTGGGCCTTTTTGTGTAGAGTTTGAATGTTCTTCCAGACTTTCTTTGACATACTATACTATGACTTTTTTATCACTTTTTTTCATTGCACTTAGACAGACAACTGCTGCAGTTCTTCTAACCATATATTCGCCAGACAGACAAATTACAATTACAGACAATAATATGAGCATTAACACAACATTAAGTCAATAATTTGTATTAATGGTATATCTTGTGTATATCTGTGTGTTTTGTGTATTTGTAATTGTAACAATAATATTTAATTTATAATATATAAAGAAGAAGAAGAAGAAGAAGAAGAAGAAGAAGAAGAAGAAGAAGAAGAAGAAGAATTGCACAGAAGATCAAAAGACTACTTTCCATCCATGGCAAAACAAAGCTGTTTGCCTAAGTTTGTCACAAAAAGACAGAAATAGGTAAAGGTCTCAGTGCATTCAGCTTTGCATACAGCTCTTTGGTTTGTAGTTTAGTTTCTTTATTATATGTACTTTATTTTATGTTTTGTGTTCACTTATAGGAGTCGTGTTAAGTTACTGCTGATAAAGACTCAACATTTCCTGATGTGGCTGCTTTATAATGAAAGCTTTTCAATAACAATGTAATACATGTATGATAATACAACCAAAACAAATGTAGTTCTGCTCACAGTCCAGTTGGCTGTCCTTAAGTGGCTCAGGACACATATGCATCCAAATGCGTTTGAAATGTTTATTATAACAGCAGAACATAAGTGTTTGGTGGCAAGACATCAACATTATTATTCAAAATAAAAGTTACTTCAAAGACCTTACTTACTTTCAATTTAAATTACATTTCAGTAAACTTCAGGTCATATATAAACTTTCAATCCATCTGCATTTCCCATGCCTTAACTCTTTTTTTTTAACATGCTTGTAATTAATGCATTTTATCTATCAGCTTTTTCAATGCAAAATCATACAGTCCCCTTTTTTACAAGCAACATATTTCACCTTTCAGTTTTTTAAGGTGATGCTTTTTTGTTCCATGCAATGGATATGTCGTATAATAATACGTATTTCTTCTTCCAGTCTTTTCAGTCATTTAATTTGAACTTCCACTTTTGACAGTATTCCAGTTTAGCTTCCAGCTTTTTAAGCAAGGTATTTCAGCTCTTAGCTTCTTTAGGTAATACAGTTCAGGTTCCAACTCTGACAGTTTTACATTTCAACTTTCAGGTTTTCAGCAGTGCAGTGCAATGCATTTGAGATTTTTCCAACAAATTGTTTCATATTTCTGCATTTTCATAAATGTTCCTTACAGCTCTCTCTTCTCTACTTATTCATACTTTCAGCTAGAAAATAAATTAAAACCATTCAATGATCTTCATCTTTTGGCATTATTGAACATTTAAAGTCAATAATTCACTTTGTGTTATTCAACTTTTCAATCCAAACCATTCCCACTTTTCCAACTATTCTCACTACTTCACCTTCTGCTCATGCAGTTAAGCTATCAATTCAGTTTAGCTTTAGCAATTTAGCTTTTCAGAATGCACGCTCATTTTCTGCAGGAAATCCATTTTCTAGTTAATATATGCATTTTCACCATGGATGTATAACCCACCACACAGTTTTGGTTTTTTTTTTCTTAATGTAACATTAACCTGGTGATTAATAAAAAAGTGTGCAGATTCTATTTTTATATATTTTTTTAAATGTTCTTCTGTCTAGCCCCTAGTGTTTATCATCTGGATGTCCGTGCTTATGTAAACCTTTTTACAATTAAATCTTCCACCATAAAGTCATGAAATTTTGACAATCATTTCATACTTTCATAACATTTAAAGTAATTCTCTGTTTTAAACATGATGATTGTGGAACAAGATGTTGTTAAGGTTCTTTAACAGATTAAGTTTGGACTTTCTTACACTTCCAAACAAAAGTTTTGTTGTAACATATTATTGTTAAATAACCGATGGACTTACAGATTCTTAACCATTTAAAATAATCTATAATAATAATACTCTCATTATCTCATAGCAAAGATGCATGCACATTAAAAACCAGAAAGTGTGTCACAAGCTGTACATCTATCTGCATTCACTGACACCAAAGTGGAAATTTTTTTTTTTAGATTATTTTTTGGGTCTTTTAACCTTTATTTGAAAGTGGATAGATATGAAAGGGGGAGAGAGATGGGGGATGACACGCAGCAAAGGGCAGCAGGTCGGATTCAAACCCTGCACCGCTGCAGGACTCAGCCAACATGGGGCGAACGCTCTTACTGGGTGAGCTAGAGGCCGCCCCCAAAGTGGAAATTTAAAGTCACTCAAAGCCATAATATTATGCTTACACAATATTATCATGTTTTAAAATGACGTAAAATTATTTTTCAAAGAAATTGAACAATATATAATATCAATGAAAGCCATTAAAAACCTTGAAGTTGGGGTTAACGATCACTGTACTGTTTAAAGCAAGACTGCGTAACTTTTGACAAAAGAAATAACAAACGGCAAGAGACCCGGCTGTTTATGACCTTGCTGCTGTTTTAGCATTTACCATTATTCTTTTTTTTTTCAATTATTGGCCACATTGGCTGTTCAGCAAAAGTTACACAGTATTGCTTTAAAGCAAAAGATTTTTTAAATCAATCATCTATGCTAAAGTCTCAAATCCATCCATGGACGTTACATTATGCCCCACAAAATACTGTAGAAAGTTGCTAATGGGTAGATTTTGGTCATATTTATGGACAACTTTAATACATTTAATCCCTACCCAGTGGCCCATTAGAAACAAAGAAACATTTTCTTCTTAAGTCAGCAAACATCAGTAAATCCATTAAATGGATTGTGTCATTATTTGTATAGCTGCACCATAAGTATACCACTTTCTTATTTAGTGCATTGTGTTCATGCACTGACCAAAATGATTAGCGACCATGCCCACATATTTTCTCTGCCCAACCACAACATGACTTCTGGCTACGCTACAGCTGGCAACCCAAACATTGTAGTTAATGAGAGCTTATACTTGATCTTTAAAGCCTTAGTAAATTATTTATAAACCATTAATAATTAGTTACAACTACTTTTTATAAAAGGTATCTTATTCGAAAGTGGTAACATGATACTACTGTTTTAAAGAAAACCTTCTCCGAGGGTTCGGTACCCAAATGCACAATTAAATAAAAGTACGTGTGACCTCCTTATGCATACGGACCTTGTGACAATCTCAAACTACACCTCCATTTTGCTCCCATGTCTAAAAACACATTAGAGAAATGAAACAGGGCATTAGATTCATGTTGAACTCTCACATAGTGGAAGTTACTGTACCAAGGCTCAGTGAAATCACTGCAGAGAGAGAAGAAAATGGTTTCAGTCCAATGCCATTGGATGATGATGATGATGATATTGATGATGTTGATGATGATGATGATGATGATGATGATGTAAACACAGCTGGGTGGGCAGCATTGCTTCATTAGGGCCCGCTGCAATTGCGTGTTTACAGGCAGTCTTGGCTTCTTCCCATTGCTCTGAGGACTCTAGCATGGTTTACTGATTGTTTTTGCTGGTGTTCTTGTCTGTCTCGTCAGTCCTCTCTGTCTTTTTGCTCTGCTCTTCCATGGCAATCACACAGCTGGGCTTTCCATCCCTGTCCACACATTTCTCAGAGTGTCTATTATTGTGTATAATTAAGGGTATGATAGTCTTTTCATTAGTCTGTGTGATTAAAATTGTGTTTTTGTTGTCTGTTTTTCCTAAGTTGCTGGTGTGTGTGAGCAGCATCACACTTGGCTGGCCGTTCTCGTCTGTGGCGACCTCGCGGGAATCGGTTGCTGGGTTGGCGGGGCTGGCGTTGCCACGGCGAAAGCAGAAGCATAGTATCCGAGCAACGGGCCGGAATATAGCTCTGTACAGGCCGCGGCGGGCACTTTCGCTTACGAAGCAGTAGAGAGCTGGGTCGGCCACGCAGTTCAGGGTGGTCAGCAACAATGACATATGGTAGTAGTTAAATATTCCTGGAAAATAAAGAATACAGGCCACTTGGTTACCACAACATTTTCACCCACTGGATAACTCTGCAAGAAAGACTCTGTACCTGCGATAAAGTTGCAGTCTCGCTCCAGCAGGGTGCGCACTAACAGGAAGACGTGGTAGGGGGAGAAGCAGACAAGGAAGATGAGAATGGTGCTGCTGACTAACTGCCTGATCCTCGTCTTCTGATCAGGCTGCGTCCCAGCGCTCCGGCCCACGGCCCGAAGGACACACAGGTAGCTGATCTGGACCGAAAAAACATGTCATCGGATGCATCAGGATCATTGTCAAGATGACCAACTCTACTTCATATTTCCATTAAATAATCCTTTCTTCATCCTCTGAAAAACCCTATCACATCTTTTTTAAATGACTGTATTTAGACAATTGAATAGGAATAGAAATAGAAACAGATAATAGTAATAGTAGTATTATACACTAAGCAAAAATAAGATTATTCATTCATTCACTCATCACACAGGGCTGTAGTTTTGGCAGTTTGGGATTTTAAACGTGTCCAGATGAAAGATTTGCTAAGACACTGAGACCTCCAGCTTGAGTTCTATCACCATCAAGTGATCAAGATCACTGTGGTGAAGGCAGATGTAGTGCAGTAAAGCAAGACTGTGTTGCTAAGGTTTTGTTTAATAGCTGCCAACGTGATTCTCTGGACTCAGTTGCTCTACAGACGTCATCATAAGGCACCCTGACTGAGAGATTTTTTTGTCATATTTTACTTTTACGATGGAACCATTACATTTTTGTGTGACATGCTAAAATGTTAGCCTGGTCCTACCAGACTCTGGTACATTTCATGTGTACAGAGAGTCTGGCCACTCTCCATTGACAAGTGTTAACTTCCTTGAAGGTGGGTACTCTGTTGAAGTTTAAAACTATTGGATCTGCCCAGAGCCACTCTGGTAGCCTAGCTCCGCCCTCCTACGTACTGTCTGGTAGGACCAGGCTAACAAGAGGGGAGACGACAACAACTATCAGCTTAGCATCACTAGCGTTAGCCTTAGCCAACTCCTTCACCACTAACGGAGCGAGCTGGAAAATCTAACTTTTCCCAAACCCCGTGGGGAGGAGGGCCACAACATCATGGCCACCAACAAAACTCAGCAAAGATTGTTCTTGCTCAGGCTTTAACTTCTGGATATTCGGCAGCGTTGCCACAATGGACCGCATCTTTCTCCTCTGCCATTACGGAACTATAACTTAAACTAGCACACGTCACGACCTCAACGTCATCGCTCTCAGCCACTCCCTCTGTTTGCTGATTGGAGATTTGGTCGGGGAAAATCCAAGAATATACCGCAAACCCAGACGGAGTACTGAAGGAAAATTAAACTTGAGCGGACGTACGTAGGAGGGTGGAGCCAGGCTACTAAAATGTAGTGTAACAGTAGCAAAAGTAAGAGTCCAACTCTAACTGAGTAATATCTTTATCTGAGTTTTTCAGAACTCAAGCTCATCATCTCAATCAATTTAAATACACCATTTCATTTTGGATGAAAACATAGATCTGAAAAATCATCATACCGATAAAATAGCCAGCGGAAACATGAAGCCGATAGTGAAGCGGTAATAGTTGATTGGATACTCCCAAGGCTGCATGGGGTAGTGCTCGAAGCACACTGATTGGTTCTTGCGGTTTTTGCTCAGTTCTTTATGGCGGAAGAAAACAACACCCACAGCGATCTCCTTCAGCCAGATGATGGCACTAACAAGCCATGCCGCACTCATAGAGCGGAGAGAGGTGAACCTGGAGACCAACAAGAGACAGAAAGGAGAGAACATGCCATTAGCATTAAATGAGTTCTTATGTTTAATTGATGATAAAACTGCATAAGCCAGTGATGTTGCTAGGACGCTAGGAATGGAAGCGCCACAAGAAAGTAGAGCTTAGATTGGCCCAAATAATCAAGCCCGAACCTACCCGAGCCCGAGCACGTTGCGTCCGAGACCGGCCCGACACATTAACTGGAATTATGAGCCCGAGCCCGATTTAAACCCGACATTTTTTTAATACGTGGGCCGTTATAACTGACGTTCTCAACTACAATTCAGAGTTGTTTGAACTGCAGAAATCTGTTTAGAATAATGCAACAAGGACGAAGCCTGTAAACTGCGCTGTTTGTTTATTCAGAATGGAACGGATTGCAAATGGATCTGAATGAAGAAACGTAAAAAAAAAGAAACAATGATGAACAACATATTGTTGTCACTGCCCACGACTTGTTTAAACTGCTTCCATACCTCCGACTTTCCTCCACACTTGCTCAAAGGTAATTCTCCTGTTTTTCTTTTTTTCTTTACATCTTCAAGCTCCATGTTGCACTTAAGATACACAATACAGCCCAGCAGGCCCGGTGTGATGCGTGCGAGAGGAGGAGACTCCGCGCATGAAGTGCTGCATTTTGTAACTGCAGCCTAAATTTTGTACACATTTGTTACTTTTATATAGCTTATATATACATATTTATAATATTTCTGATTATGGCATAGCTTTCTCCCCACCCAATTAGGCTAAATAGGTAATGGATAAAAAAAAAAAAAAATGCTTTATCAAGGGTCCTGCCCGGCCGAGGATAGTGGCGGAAAATAACGGCCGAGCCCGACCCGAGCCCGACACGACCTCGGGTCGGGCTCAGGCTTGGGCCGAGAATCTAAACTCTACAAGAAAGACGCTGGAGACAAGACATTTAGGGAAACAAAGAGACTAAAAAACCCTAACCCTACAAACATCAATGTAATGATAACAATAAAACTACAAAATAAAAGGCAAACCGAAGTTAAACTCTTAAACAATAAAAAAAAAAAAAACATCCAGGAGGCACAACAAACATTACAGGACAAAGTGCATACGGAACAAATACGTTTTTAACAGCTTCTTTAAACCATTGACTGACTTTTATTTGGAATTTTTTTTTTTTTGGGACTAGGAAAGACTGTACCAGAGGGTGGGAGACGCCACTGCAAAGGCGCAATCACCTTTGGTTTTAAGCCTAGATTACGGGACAGCCAGAAGACCTTGGTCAGCACATTTAAGTGATCTCACCGTGTCAGGGGACACAATAATTCAGGGGCCAGCCCGTGAAGTGCTTTGTAGGTGATTGAAATAATTTTAAAATAATTTTGCACTCTATAGGTAACCAATGGACCAGTTGGCCAGCACTGATGTGATGTGTCCCCTATGTTGAGTATTAGTTAAAAGTCTATCATGAATGAATGATTTTTTTTCCAGATCTTGAAAATGTGACAGAGGTTTAATTTTGGCACTGATTAATTTTTGGAAGAAGCACAATTGGACCACTTTCTTTATATGTGCCACTCAAAGTTCATTATGCTGGTCGGTAACGTAATAGTGGCGGTGACCTGCTGCTAATTCCAAATTTTGCCGTACAATTAATTGTCTCAGAAATAATTGTGATTAACATTATAATTGTCTCTTTCAATCAAATTTAAAATGTATGTATTTATTTTTCAAACATATAAAGTTTTTCTTTTGGTTATATAACTGTTATGTGACCCAGATGACCCAGTAATAACACAAAAATTTGACATTTATTAAATAATTGTTACAGGCCTACCTACTGCTTGCATGTACATCATGCTGAATCAAAATTACCTTAAAGGGTGGACCACAGCCAGATAGCGGTCCAGGCTGATACAGCACAGGAAACCAATGCTGATGTAAATGTTCTCATAGAGCAGAAAGCCACAGAGCTGACACAACCACTCCCTGTGACTCCAGTCATCATCCTGAAACAACACCGCACACACATAGACACATAAACTAGACTCTAGGTAGATGAACAAGACAACAGGTAGGTGGCACGTAGAAAAATCCAGATAAAACTGGATTTTTACATTAATAAATCAAAATTAAAGGTATAATCAGACTGAGAGCACATTCGTGAAAAAACCCCCCCAAATTTACCAAATGACCTTACCAGATATGCATTAGGCTTAGGAGTCACATAAAAGTGCTGCTTGAAGAAACATAATAAGTGCAGTACAGTAATGTAATAACCTGGCTATGTTTACATTTTGTGAAAAATGTAGTAACTTCTCGCATTTTTTGATTGTTATGACAAAATAAATGAGTGGTTTTACGCTACCTGAAAGAAGTACTGTAGCCACAGGGGTAATGATGCCAGGTATAACAGATCTGACACAGTAAGGTTCATTAAATAAACTCCCAGCTCATTCTTCTGCTTCAGTTGTAGAGCAGCGTGGTACAAAGAGTACAGGTTGGAGGGAATGCCGACCTAGAATCAAGAAGATCATTTATTGGGAATATTTTTATTTCATCAGGCAGTTTCCACAATGCCCCCTCTTCATTGATTACTAAATCCTGTTTAGAACACTTCCTTTCTGTTTCAATATTCAATTGTATATTTGTGAGTCCACAGATATCCCCTAATGATAATCACAAAAACACTGAATATGTAACCAGCTGCTGGATAACATAAAAAAATGATGCGTTGATTTTTAGACCATATGACGATATGGGTCGGTCGCTTGTTCCTTACCCCCTGCTGTGGAGGAAGGTCTTGGAAAGCGAGACTACTTACCCTCTAATATGACGCCCAGGAACATTTCATAAACTAGTGCCCCTAGCGGCAGGTGTAATACGACCTCATATCTAAACCAGAACGAGAGTTTTGAACATAAAGGTCGCGATATAAATGTCTTTTTGCAGTTTGGGTATGTTTATGCACCAAAACTACTTGGTTAACTTTAGAAAAAGATCATGGTTTGGGTTTAAATTCAGACGTTACTTCACTGCCGGTTAAAGCAACACCAAAGATTATTTTGTACCTTAAAATAATGTTTCCAAAATCGTTTCAGTGGTTCATCAACTCGCAACAGGGTGAACGGCACTTCTGCATTTGCTTTGCGGCCCTCTACCGGCTATAACCGCACTATGCAAGTTTGTCAGATCGGGTAGCGGATCTGTAGTTCGAATGAGACATAAGAAACTGTAATGGACAATTCCGCTTCCAACCTGTAGGGGACCGAAGAGGAAAAGTGCTTTGGTGTTGCTTTAAAGGTGCACTATGAGTTCCTGCATGGTTTCAGCACGATTTCATTTTTGTCTCAAATCGTAGGCATCTCTCCTTGATCCGCTAGCTGCCTGCCCCCTGAACACACTGTGAAAAAGCCCGGTCTCTGGAGACAACACAGGGGTCGTCAAACAAACACTAGAGGCACAGGCTGTGCACCAAAATACAACAAACCACTCCAGCCAATCACCAACAAGATGGTTGGGGGAGGGGGTGGGGGTTAGTGACAGTTAGTCAGTTAGTCATGACAGTTACGGAAACATGGGGGGAGGGGCGAGCTTGCTCTGTTTTGTTTGAAATTTACTTGGAACGTCAACAGAAGTGACCATGCAGGAACTCATAGTGCACCTTTAAGCGGAGAAAAAAAAACATGCCAAAATATCACTGCAGGTTGCAAGCCAGCCAGGGAGATCCGTGCCTCTGCCTCCTGTCTGAGTCTGCCCATCCATTATATGTCTTAGAAATAGCCTAGAGTAGTATTATTGCTTTTTTTTATTGTGTTTTTTAAAATAACGTTCTTATTCCGCATATTTGTAGGCTGCTGAAAATGTCTGGCCCATCTACATTTCGTGGTTCGAAATCTGACTGAAAAAAATCAACTGAAGTTGAAATTGAATAGCCCTGCCGTACACACACTCACCAATAGTACAAGTATATACACCGAGGAGAAGAGGTACTGATGGATTTCATGGCTGATGGTGCAGTTAGTCACGTCCTCCTCTGACATGGTGAACACCATCAGACCCCGCTCGCACTCACACTACTTCACCTTTCACATGCACACGCTCACATGAATGTTTTAAGACATTTGCACTTATACGTGTTACTATAATGTAACAACACACACACACAAATCTCCATGTTGGTTGGAGCACTCAGCGATGTCCCAAACTCATCTCATCTGGGTGAGTATTCGTCTTCTCTGATTGGGCAGTCCAGTTTTATTTGGCCACTGAGGAACACAGAAGAATATATCTTTATTAGAGATTATAAACATTTACTGCTTATTATATTTAAATGTAAATACACACACACACAGTTCAGTATATACAGCTGAATGTAAGCAAGACAATGACAAGTTTTTGGATAATATTAATGTTTTGGATAATGTTGTATTAAACGACAAAGGTTGGTAATTGGTCGTTAACCAAAGTATTGTACGAAGTGAAATCACACCTAATGATGCCGCTAGATAAAAAGAAAGGGGTTCACAAAAGTTATTACAATAAATCTTGAGAAGAAAATTCATGTATTTCCCAATTTCATGACAATCAAATCAATAGTTGTTGACATATTTAAACCGACCTCATGGTGGCGCTAGAGGAAGAGTCAAGGGATCACCAAAAGTTTTTTGGCTTCTCATTCTAAAGAAAAACATGTAACCAGGGCTTTAAGTTAACTTTTTCAATCACCAGCCAACACGGATTTTGAAGTTACCAGCCAATCAGATTTTCCAGTAGCCACATGTTTGGTTTTTTATTTACTTTAATTTCAGCTCCTCTGGTTTGTTTCGCGCCGTTCCGTTTGTCTTTTCTCTTTACGCGTTGCTCGTATTTGATACCACACGCTAGGCAGGTAGCCAACGGTTGTGCTACAAGTCACGACACAGTGTTCATGGGAAATGTAGGATTAATACTACAAGCAGGATTGCTAGATAAAGATTATGTTTTCAAAGCAAACACACACAAAACCGCCAGGAAAACAGACCAATCTGGAAACAATAAGTCAAACTGCCGATTTAAACAGACGCAGGGTTATTTGCTTCATGTATTACCTGCCAAATTGGCAAGGAACTTTACAATGTTACCCGCCAAAGTTAAGTTTTACAGGTATTTAGCAGGTTGGCGGGTGTTAATTTAAAGCGCTGCATGTAACCATATTGACATAGCTCAAATTCGTCTAAACTGTTCTCTGTGTTGTTGAGACAGAAGGAAACGTAGTGAAGGAACAGACCGGCTTCCTGCGTTAACCACGACTGCATCCTGTCGTGTCAATACTTGTTATCACAGATGAATCTGTCACTGTCCAGACCATATTATAATTTCAATAGCCATTAATCAGAGATACAATGTGAAATGGCATTGGCTTTAAAAGATCACATTATGAAACAATTCATCCTCATTGAGAACAAAGGGAAACTCCTATAAAAAGCCTTGAATTATAAAACAAATGACAGGTCCTCCCAGTGACAATTTCCCACCCACTGCTCAGGTCAACATGAAAGTAGTTTTATTAGCATGGGTGGCAGAAAGAGGAGACAAATTCAGAATTTACTCGTACATGCTGCCAGACCACTTTACAAGAAGCGGCACTTAACAGCTTCTACTTAACAACTATGATAAACTGTTGGCTAAGGAGAGAGAAGGATGAATAATGAGCTGATGATGTGAGGCCCCGCATTTTTAGAATAATATACCAGCAAAAGTTAAAGTAGGTGTGTGTGTGTGTGTGTGTGTGTGTGTGTGTGTGTGTGTCATCATGGCAAAATGTTATACAGAGGTGGTTTATATTTATATATATATTGGTTTATATGCCTGTCTGTCTGTCTGACAGATTTAGTCACCGTGCAAAATAACAATCATGAAACTTTACAGATGTGTAGTCAAAGTAAAGGCCAAGTTCAAAGATGGGTGTGCTCAAAACAAGGGCGCCGGAAGTGTGGGGGGGTAGGAGTCACGGCCCCCTGGCCCAATTTGTTTTGTTGTTTTTTAACATCAAATCAGGAGTCCAGGTTAGTGCAAAACTGGATGTAGGGTAGTTTGCCTACAACCATATTATTGACCAGTATTACTACAATACAACAACCAAGGTTGAACTAAATCTGAATCTGTCTTGCATTATGACGGAGTAGTGGTGCAGCAAACAACTTTCTCAGGCAGAATTAAGGAAGAATATTAATCTGAACCCCGCTGTCCGTCTGCAGGTTAGATTACAACCACATGTTGTATGCCTGCTCTTCTGCTCCAGAATTTTTACGTATAAAAAAATCACTCTTTTGCAAGCTTCCATTTTTTTCCAATTTGTTGATTTTCCCCCACTGTTGTTGACTTTGATAACTGTGATACAATGTAGAAATACCTTTTTGGCTGCACAGTTTTCTTTTTAACTGTGTGCAAGCAAGTGTTCATTATTTTGTATGTGTTCACAGTCACTTTAAATATCAACACCAGCACAATCAAGTCTTACGTTAGGCTGTGCACTGTTCGGTTTTCACCTATCTTTTCATCTATTTAATTAGAAATATAGATTAAAGGTCATTCACTCCTCTGTGTTCTGTCTCTTATCAAAAAACATTTGCATAGTCGAGTAGAAACATACTTTGGCAATTTGTAAAATGTGTTCTTCGTACTTTATATCCCTGACTTTGACATTTAATTGCGAGGCAGAAGTAGTGTCTGTCTGTTAGCATTTTAGTTTCAGCTGTTTTGCGTTCCACTGTCAGTGAAAATGAGTTGGATGCATGAATAGCATCTACATTCAGTATTCTGTGAACTCCAGTGTAACAGAGTCAATGGAGCTTCCTCTGGATATAACCTCCACTATACTTCTTTGCTTTGCCATCCAAGCATTTTGAAAATGGCTCCATAATAACACACTATGAAACCATTAAGAGCTACCTTCACACAACACACTTAAACCACAAGCACCATCTCTCTTTCTCTCACTCACTCTGTCCTTCTGTACGACTCTCTCTGGTCTTCCTAAATAAACCACAGACAGATTAAGGCACAGCTGGATACACCGTGCATTCCTGAAGTGTCAAGCTAAACCATGCTTTTAACCCTTATTCAGCCAGGTGGCTAGTGTTATGGAATAAATTAGAATTATACATGTGCAATAATACTGTATGTGAAACTTCTCCTCTTTGTAGATAAAGATATGTTGAGTCACTTATATATGTGATTGTGGAGATGAACTCCCTTTAGTCCAGGAACTGTTGCTAATGTGAACACTGTAGTGTCCGTCCTGTAGATTGATGTTACAGTGTCAAATGATAATAAGTCTACAGGGGGGGCACACACAGCAGGGGCAGCAGTCTGAAGTGGGATTTATGCTTCTGCAGAGGCTCCACGCAGAGCTTTCGCCGTAGCCTACGTAAGTGGACTACTAAGAATAGCAGGGCGGGCATGTGTTGTGTGCATTTGGAGTGTGTGTAGAGCGAGTGAGAGAGTGACGGTGATTAGCTTCGGAGCGAGTGCTGACTCTAGAGGCATGGATGGAGAAACAAAGTGTCTCCCCTGTGCTTTCTGACCACGGTGGGAAAGCCGTAGCAGGAAAAGTTAACCCTCTCCTTGATTTCATGTTGTTTACGGAGAAGGAGAACCAGGAAATGAGTAGGATGAAATGCAACACTACCAAGCCACGGCCGAGCGGACCAATCATAGTTGTTGCAATCTGTTTCGCCTCAACGTGTAGTTACATTTTTTGAGAGGTGCACGTCAGGCTACGGCGTAGGGTCGGTATCTCCACGTACGTACCCACGCCGCCGATTTAACGCAGAAGTATAAATTGGCTTTTAGGAACAGAAAAGGCATAAAGTATACACTTCCATAAGTGGGAAATGCCAAGTTGGATGTATTGGAGTTTTCCCGTCATAATTATGACTTGGATGTTTACGCCAATGCTATTTAGAAGTCAGAAACGGGTGACATAGTAACTCCAAAATAATTTGAACACGGCAGAATCTACAGAACACATAAGTCATCAATAAGACAAAATATCTTGTATGTAGAAGACATTAACCTTTATGTTAGCTGACCAAGACATCAGTTGTGCAAACAGACCCAACAAAACAAGCTTAATTTAAAGTATGAGTCTGGGTTTTCTACCTGTGAGGAATCCATGACTCCAGATTCATCCCACTGTAATGACACACTGAGTATATATATATATATATGTAATTAAATAGGTAATAACAGACAGATACTGTTGATGTTTCAGAGGAAACCTCAGTCAGTATGTTATAAATGGGATTCATAATAATAGTAGTAGTATTGTAGTATTTCTCATTAATTTCTAGAGTAAGACACAATTTCTACTGTTCAAATTCATTCTTCAAGTGGTCTGAAGGGTTAATGGCCTTTTGTTCTGACTCCCAGCAGAGACTCTGCTCACTGTTCAGCTGTGAGATCTGGATTTAATAAAGTAATTCAATCACATGAGTTTATTTGGAATATTTAGAAGAGGTTAAACTGTGTGTGTGTGTGTGTGTGTGTGTGTGTGTGTGTGTGTGTGTGTGTGTGTGTGTGTGTGTGTGTGTGTGTGTGCGTACAGGAGTGGGCGGGTTATTCTTCTGCAAATAGATTTTCAAAGGTAAAATTGAAAACAACTTTATCGTTTTAACTGCACCGGTGTTTTGTAGAAATGTACAACATCTGAGACTGATCACCTGAACTGATGATCAGGGTGACTGATTGGTGTTTGGTAACTTCTAGTGAAGGGGTGTATAACTTTTTACTAACTTTTCCGCTCCAATCCTCAAATCTAACCCATATTTCAGCCTAACCTTTAAGTTTATCTTAGCTTCAAACTTATAAAACTTCAGTCCTTACCCAGAGCACATCTTAAACAATGTAGGCATATATCATTTTACACTTTTCTCGGGCTTCATAACGTAAACAATGACTAAAACGCATTTTCTTCATTCCTAAATGAGGTGATTTAAGAACTTACGAACATCAGAATGTTACCTTTTTATCTGGCAATGGGTTTCCTTAAAAGCTACCGAGCAGACACACAAAGTATGCCAGGCAGACACACAGCTGACAAACTCTGATGGAGACTCAGGTGGAGAAACTAAACTAGTCACTTTGATAACTTTAAACTTAATCAAACCTCCAGACATCAGGATCAATAAATGAACAAATTACAGTGTGATCAATACCTTAACTCATTTCCCCAGGGCAGCAGGAATGGCACTGCTGCTATGTGATCGGTGACCCTGGCAGCGGTAACCGTAGCAACAGCAACAAGTTGTAAATCAGGCACAGCTACAGGGAATATGCTGTTACCACAGCCATTCCTCTAACCCACGTATCACTGGAATTAGCTTCATCACCAACTACTATCACAACCCCCTTAGCTGCAAAAGTTTGGGAACCACTGGTCTACGCCATCCTAACTTACGATTCCAAACTTGGGAAATCCCTAGGTTATAGGACGGTTCTGTAATTCTTATCCTAAGATAAGATGCAATTAGGATTTTAGACTTGAAGTTTCTGTAATGAGGCGCTTTGATTAACATCACACTCAAAACCCACAACTAGTCACTGCACAAAAAAGATGAAGACTTCAGCGTCTAGTAAAGATAGTAAACTATTGCAATGTTTGTAACTTTAGCCAATGCACCAGCCGCCACTGCGGTTACTCAGTGTTGTTAATTATCTTCTGTTACCTCAAAACACCATGTTCAAGTGAGACTGACAGTAATTTCTTCATGCAAACCTCATCATCCAGTAACAGTAGCTTAAAACACCACTAACAGTCTGTAAATGCTGACAAAAGAAGTTGCTGTGATATATTTTAGCCTATGACAGTCATTGTCACACACATGATGCCCAGAGTAGTAGTCATTGGTCATTGGTATTCACTGGTTTAGAAAAGTCAAGTCAATTTGAGCATGGAGGTTTATCCTGGACTCCAGTCTCTCCTTCCGGTCCCACGTCAACAACATCACCAAGTCCGCCTTCTACCACCTGAGAAACATCTCATGACTCCGGCCTTCACTCACACATTTAGTAACTGAGACACTCATCCATGCCGTCTGGACTACTGCAATGGTGTCCTGTCTGGACTGCCCACCGAGGCCCTTAGCAGACTCCAGGATGTCCAGAACTCTGCTGCCAGGGTTCTAACCCACACAAAGCCCTGGCAGCATATCGCTCCCATCTTCCAACAGCTCCGCTGGTTGCCAGTCAAGTCACGCATCACTTACAAGATCCTCCTGCTCACCTAAAAATCTCTCCATGGACTCTCACCACAATACCTCACAGATCTCCTCCACCTCTACACTCAGTCACATTCCCTGCGGTCCTCTGACAAGGACTTACTGGACACTCCCCGCACTACGTTGCAGACTTTTGGGGACAGGGCTTTCTCTGCCAACACTCCCACACTCTGGAACAGTCTACCACTCCACGTCCGCTCTGCCCCATCCCTGCCCATGTTCAAGAACACCTCAAATCATTTCTTTTCACTAAGTCCTACTAGTGAAAGGCGCTATATAAGTCCAAGTTATTATTATTGTCTACACATAGTATCAGTCTACAAATCTCTTGGTTTCTTCTTAGAAGAAAGTTTGTCCTTCAAGCAGCATATAGTGTTTACCAAAAAAACACTTATATAAGCAACATTTCTGTCAATGCTGGATTATGGTGATATTTTATACATGCATGCAAATCAATCTTCTCTGAAAATGCTGGACTCTGTGTACCATGCAGCACTAAGATTTGTAACTAATCCTAGTTTTCGTACTCATCCCTGTAGCTTGTATGAGGGCGTTGGTTGGCCTTCTTTGCACAATCGCAGGTTGGAGCATTGGTATATTTTTCTTTTTACGGCCATACTGTATAAACTGCCTCCTTACTTATGTTCTCTCCTGACTCCTAAAGTCATCACCAGGAAATGTAATCTTCGATCATATGGTCAAATCATGTATGACATTCCCCGAATGCGAACTGTCTTCGGTGAAAGTGCCTTTAAAGTTTTTGCACCCTCATCCTGGTATAAATTGCAGAATCATCTTAAATTAGACTACCTACCAACAATGACACAGTTTAAAATTAGGATTAAGGACTATTTGAGTACTAAAAGCACATAGCGCTGTTACTGAGCGCTGCTGGTGATTATGTTGAGGTGATGTTAAATTTCCAATTGTCTTTTTCTGTTTTATGTTGTCTGTTTTTCACTGTATATTTTAATATGGAACTATTATACTGCTGTCTTGGCCAGGGCTCCCTTGAAAAAGAGATTCTGAATCTCAATGGGATTATTTCCTGGTAAAATAAAGGTTAATAAAATAATAAAAATAAAATATGTCCAACTTTCCCCAAAACAATCTGATCGGAATCTAAAATGAACATCATCTCAAGCCATGTCAGTGTCAGACAGCTGACAGCTCCTTTATCACAGAGCAACTATCAGATCTGAATTGCACTGTCCTCACTGTCCTTCCAATCAATTCATGTCATGAAAAGTAATCTTCTTTCTCATGATGTACTGTAAAGGTAAATCAACTGAAATTGTGTTTCTCTTGACACTGTGGCACACTGAGACCTCAGATGTGACATGAAATATGATTTGATGCATGTTATGTTTTCATCCAAAGCTCCAAACACACCCTTCACTCCACTGTTTGATGAATGTGTTCACTCAGCAGTGCTCGGCCATCGCAGCCAGATGACTGCCTCAGAGGCTGGTGACCCCGTCACTCTGAATTACCCAGTTTGCCTCTTTGAGACAAGGATGTACAAAGTCAGAGTTTGTTGTTTGTGGCATTTGAAAAGAGCAGATTTTGTGACACAAGCTACTATGACATCAAACTAGTGTGAAATTCAGCATCAAAAATAGCTGATGGTGATTTTTGATGTTGAATTCCACCCTATTAGGAGGTGGAAGGATCACAAAAAGATGTATCAAACACACTAAAAGTCTTTAGTTGTACTGTATGCACATTGAGGGATTAAATGTATACAAACAATGTTATACTTGAGGCTAGGAAGGGATTAACCCACTTTGGGGGTTAGGGGCAAAAATTAGTTATGGGTCCTATACTGAGACCCCCACCAAGCCTGGTTCCAGACCTCTGAATCACCTGCCATTATCCAATTTGTTCAGCAATTCAAAAAGCTCTGGCTATTTCTGATTTTGGAAAAAAAAATAAACCTATCAGAGTGTTGCAGACTGGATTGGAATAGTGACATCATCTTCCTTCATCATTCCATTCTAGTTGAATGAATGAATGAAGAAATTTATTTCAGACATATCAAAAATAAACCAAAGTATCAAAGAAATATGCTAATAAGTCAAATAAGCAAAACATTCAATAAACAAGTAACATTGGCCAACTTAGACACGTCTGAAAAGGAGTAGGATACATATTGCAATTATTAAAGCCCTCCTTCTTTTCTATATTTTTTGAAAATCATTGCTTTGTATCTTTTTTTGAACTGGATTATGTTTGGACATTGCTTAAGTTCTGCGCACAGACCATTCCACAATTTAACACCACTGATTGTAATGCACTGACTTTTATAGTCGTGCGAACAGTAACAGTAGTTAGCTCTCTACATCAATGAAACAGCAACAGAAAAAAAGTGAAAAGAATTGATGACATCGACAAAGGTTTTTATCGACTTAAGGAGGAATTGCAGGTGACGGGGTAGATTCCAACTGTAGAGGTAGGCACTGTTTAGTTTTATTGCCCACACATTTCCTGTATTCTTTAATAAACATGACCAGTTTCCTTGTGATACAGGTGTCCAGAGAGGCGGCATATTTAGGCAGGTGTGACCATAGAGGTAGGTTGAAATTATATTATAGTATCCTCTTAATTTGAAGGAAATCTGGTATTTATTTTTTTATGATAGTTTGCTACTGTCTTGCCTATAGTGTTTTCCTTTGTTTTCCTTGTTATTACCTTTTGCTTATAGTTTAGAGTCAGTTTTTTGTATTGGTTTATAGCAAATATTCCATTTATAGTGTGGCATTATCCATTCTGTTTGTGCCTTGTGATACAAACCTCCTGTTCCTCTTTGTTGATCCTTAAGGTGCTAATGCTGTCTCTGTGCTCCCTTATTTAGAGTAGGTCCAGGCTATACTGTGGGGGGTGCTAGTCATTTGGTTTGCTGTGGACTTGCATGCAGATAAGTATTGCATAACACTTAGGGGTGCTTGTTTGCAGTGATGGTGCATGTGTGTGTGTGTGTGTGTGTGTGTGTGTGTGTGTGTGTGTGTGTGTGTGTGTGTGTGTGTGTTCTGGGTATATTGTATTAATTGTATTGTATTGATTACCATTTCTGAATCTGACTTTCTGCTTTTGTGTATAAAATATAGTGTGTATCTATATTCCAGCATATCTATATTTACTTTTTTAAAACAAAACTTTTTTACAATTGAACTTGAAGCTGCGTCTCTGTCTACTTTCCTTTACACTTCTGTGTGTTGACCTGTAGCTACTGTATATATAAGCTAGTATTGGGGAAACCCGGGTAGCTCAACTGAGGCTCAGTCCTTACTGCAGTGGCCAGTGTTCTAGTCCAACCCGCTGCCCTTTGCTGCATGTTATTCCCCCCCCCCCCCCCCCCTTTTCCTGTCTTCAGCTATCCTATAAAGGCCAAAACGGCCAAAAAATAATCTTTAAAAAAAGAAAATGCAATATAGTGGGGGAAAAAATTATTGAAATGACTACAGAAATTATGTGAACGTTGTGGCCTCTGAGGGTCTGGAACGCCAGACCAGCTGCCTGCTTGGTAATCAAGCCTTGTTCAAGGTAATAAACTATCACAGCAATAATGCAATGCAATATGCTGAGCCGTATGGCTTTATTATGTGTCAGTCTTAGACAGTAGAAAACTAAATACATTATTTATATGCTTCATCTGCTTCCCAGTATCTCCACATTACAGTACATGATTAAAAACCTTTATACTTTAATATTTTATAAAATGATCATTTCTAGACTGTGAAAAGCAGCAGTAAATGTGATAAGGTGTACACATGCATTAGTATCCTCGCATTCCAGATAATCTTATTAGTGGTATTTTCCTACTGAGGATAAAAGCCTATTCAGCTGATTATGAATAAGATATGAGCTTTACACGAGCCAGCTTCCTAATAGTCTGGTATCCAATAGAGTGATGGAGAAGCAACAGGATACTTCAGTTATAACAGGAATACATTTAGGTCTACTGCTGGTTCTGGTGGAAAGCAGAGGTTAATTTCTCAGTGGATTTGGCATCTCTGTAGATCAAAAAACAAATTTAGCCCCCATGACCTTTGCGTAAATGCATGCTACCTTTGTGAGAGCCCCGAATCCAAAATGGCTACTTTCGGCCATGTTGGAAATCTTTTGAATGGTTTGGCCTGCAACACTGCACTATTTTTCACCCTCAAATTTTCAGGTCAGTTTTTTTTAAGTCTTTGTAGAGCATATTAGGCTTTCATGGAAGCTCTGCTCATGCTGAGTTATAAACAGTAAAACAACAAGCACACAAAGGTCAACGTTTGCTCTCCATGGTCACAGAATTACTGGAGACAACCCAAAAACATTCTAAATGAATTCTATTAAATTAAATGATAAAGGTATTTATTGGAATATAATGACATACATTTGTATATCACTATCCACTTTATGGAAGAACACAGACTGATCTCACTAAGTGGCATATGTATGACACGCCAATTCGTATGCCATTTTGGCGTGTTATCACGACACGTAATCGTTTTTTAGCGCGTTTATCAACGCCGTTTGGCCACCATTGACCTACATTACATGAGAATTATCCACAGGACTGTCACCCAGGAGAGCCGGAATCACGTCCCGCGTTTTGCATTTATCAACCGTTTTTTTTATATATATATATATATATATAAAGCCTTCCCCAGTGTTCTTTTCCTAAACCCAACCATTTATTGTTTTCCTAAGCACTGTCGTGTTTTTGTAGTTTTTTAGTGTTACTAAAGCCTTTCCCAATGTTCTTTCCCTAAGCCCAACTTTTTTTTTTTACACGCATGTGACGTTCTCGCGATAGCACGGCACGTTCTTGTGACGCCACGTGGTGTGTATGTTTACATCCGCTGTATACGGCGTAGACATACACGCGGATAGCTCAAAATGCGTACAGATAACACGCCATTTGGCTTCAGGAAAGTGGCGTGTATGTTTACGCAAAGTCATGATGCCATGTTGAAGAACAAGGTATTTAACCTGAATTTTCAACTTTACAGTGATTAGTTATTTAACTAATGGACAACTAATTACTTTTCATCTGATGTCTGTTGATTCTCCACACTCACACCTCTCATCATCACTGCTACTCTCATTTGAACAGTTGTAAAGTGTGAGCTGCTGGGACAAAGAGGAAGGGTGTGACGAACTGGTCCGCACTTTATGAGTTCCCAGCCATGACCAATGGGAGAGGAATACTCTAGCAAGATGTAATAAAGCTGGCAATATACAGTATAACATAGTTTATCCTTTCCACATGAAGATCAAACGAAACTGTCTTCAGGTGGGAGATGGGTTATACACTTCTTCAGTTTGTGCCTAAGCATGAGCAGAGCTTTCATTATAGACTAATATGAAGGCTCTATGACAACAAAAATTGACCTTTCGGAGCTGAAAATCAGCAGCCATCTTGGATGTAAAGGTCAAAAATAGGTTAAATCATCAAAATAACATCCACTATGAATTCCTTGACCCAAAAGAGTCCCAGAAACCATGTACTGTGCAGCACAAGAGGCCAAACTATAAGAGATAATTTCCAACATGGTTAATTATTGCCATTTTGGGTTGGGGCTCTCACAAAGCTAGCTGGCATTTTCGCGAGGGTCATGGGGGCTAAATTTGATTTTTAACCTTCATAGAAGACAAATCCACAGTTATGTAATAGTAATTAGGCTACCAGTTAACACTCATATAGAATAAGGTATTCTCCATAGATTATCCAGATAATAAAGTAAGATTAGCCAGATAATAAAGTATTCTCCAGAGATTAGCCAGATAATAAATATTCTCCAGCGATTAGTCAGAGACATAATTGCTCGCTCTCGTTCACCTGGAGACTATGAACAATACGTTTATGAAATAAAAAGAAAGATACAGAGAGTGATAGGAGAAAGAAGAAAAAATTTCTCTAAAATAACTTGAGAACCATTCTTAATATCACATGTCCTTGAACTTCATCCACGCCCATAGCAGGAATTCCCAAAGAGTTTCATCCAGGGTACCATATGGTAGTTAAGTTGCATATTAAATAATATGAGATTACGTACACTTTTGAGTGTAAGCACTGCAAAAATGAGCTAAATATAATAGTCATTCTGTCAGATCATGTCATGGTATTTAAATCTTGACAAATTTTATTATGTTGCAAAATTAGAAGCCCTGAATTCTTCTAGATGGATCCTAACAATGAAAAGGCCTTCCTAAAGGAAATAGAGGACATGACCCACTGGTGTCAGGACAACAACCTAGTTCTGAACTTCAGCAAGACTGAAGAGATGATAGTGTACTTTGGGAAGAAGCAGAGAAGGAACAATGGTCCGGTGGCCATGATGGAGGTCTCAGGAGTCCACAAGGGATTTCTGCCATTCTTCTCTGGGGCCTTGAGAGGATCCCAGGAGGCATCTAGCAGGCACCAGGGCTTCCTTGTGGGCCTGGTTGAGGTAACATGTCATTAAGTGTCATTCTAGGGACCATGGAAAACACTTAAGGACCCTGGGTATGTCCACCAGGGCAACAAGGTGAGTGGGGCCTAAAGGAGTGGGGTCCAGGGCCTGGTGAAGGCCAATGTGGCTCTGATATAGGTCTAACAGGTCCTCAAGACTGTTCCTGATCCGTAGAGGGAACCTAAAAGACCCATTTCCTTCGTCAATGAGAAAAACACATGCTACCAGAGCAGCTACTCCCCCTTGAACATCTAGCAAAGGTCACAAAGGGCCTCAATGAGGTTTTGCAGAGGGACCCTGGAACACCTGTGTGGACCCTTGAAACCTCCACGAGAGAGTCCCACGGAAAAGTGTCAGGAGTCTACGGTAGCCAGGGTTTTTTCTAGGGACTCTCAGGGGTCCTTGAGAGAATCCCAGAAGGCCTTAATTAGACTCAGGACTTTCTTGTAGGCCTGAAGAGTTCAAAGTCACTCGAAGGCTATCATTAAGGGTGCTTGTAGAGACCCTCGAAACCCCTTAGGACATCAGGATTAACAGGGATTTACACATTTAGCACTACCGCCTGTTCTGAATTCTGTATGTAAAGCCACTGAAATTACAAACAGGTAGGGCTGGGCAATATATTGATATGATATCGATATTGTGATACAATATTAGATATGGTCTTAGATTTTGGATTCTATTATTTGCCTTTACCCCCTTAGTCATTATAGCCACGTTACTGATGATTACTTATTAAAAATCGTATTATACAACCCTACAATATTGTTGCGATATCGATATTGAGGTATTTGGTCAAAAATATTGTGAAATTTGATTTTCTCCATATCGCCCAGCCTTAAAACAGGGCTTGGCTTTTTTGTCTTTCTGCTAATGTCTGCAGAGAGCTGAGATGGCCTTTTCATAGATGAATGAGGTTAGTTACAAACGGCCACTGCACTCTATCCAACTGGTGCCCAATGTCTGGGCCAAGGCCCAAGGGCGGGCTGTAAAGAGATCAAAAAAGGGTGCCTTGGAATAAAAATGAAGCGCATTAAAACAAAAGTAAGAGGGCAAGATGTGATCAACAGTTGTTTGTGTGGTTGGAGGTTGATCCGGAAAACCTCACTATGTAGAAAAAACAATTACACTTACAGTTTGTGTGTTGGTGGTTACAACTTAATTGCCTTTATCTCCTATTTCTGTTATCTAGCTATAGTTTGAGTTCTCTAATTAGTATGATATGTGAAGTCTTGTATTCATTTTCTCTCTTTGCTGTAACTCTCTATGCTGTTAATGTAAAGGTTCACGGAAGTGCTTAGGCAATGCTGCTGCTCCTCCGGTCATGTCAGTACAGCCTACAACAACCGATTTAGGCAGTTTAAGAAAGCCTGATAAGAATGTCTCCACATTATGGATGCAAAGTCTAAATACAGGCTAAATTATCAGAGCTGCTGGGCTGAGCCTTTGTTTTTGTGGGCAGAGAGTCAAGGTTTAGTTATGGGAAAATTAGAGTGAATCCCATATTATTCAGGAAGTAGAAAGTCTGTATTGACTTTAGGCCAACCTTTTCAAGTCCTTGTGATGTATGGGTAGCATGCAAGCTAGTAGACAGCTTCCCGGAAAAACTAAAACCAGATTATTAATACGTCATTTGACCACTTCAAACACAAATTGTAGTTAAGATCTCAACATTTCCAAAGATATCAAATATTCCTTGAAATGATGTGCCATGAAATAATGGCTGAAACAAAAGCAATAATTTGACAATTTAGCAATCATGTTTTTGTATGATCTAATGTTTTAGACAGAACCTGCTTTTTGTTTTGTATGGTGTAGCCTAATGTTTATTCTCTGTACACCTGTCAAAACAATCAAAACATTTGATGCCATATCTCATTGATGGATTTGCCTGCCCAGAGACTGCTGATTAAATTTTGCTAGGTCTATATCTGACAGCCCATTGGCCCTGTTAAACAAATAGATAAATGTCAGGCTGCTGCATCTGGGGGGAATGTGTATAAGATGCCGCATTAGACAATTAGAATATGTCCATTTGATTGTATGATGTAGCCATAAAAACATGCTTTGAGTTTGAATATGTGCGCTTACAAGTTTTTCCTGGAGCTTCCAAGCGCATCTCATAGCTCATGGAATGATTTTTGAAATCTCTGGGAAACAAAGTTCAATCATATACAGAATCATAAAAAGAATAGGCTAGGCCAGTGGTTCCCAAACATCACATCAAGGGCCCTAAACTGACACAAACCAGACCGCGGACACCCATTTGATTTTGCCCCAGGGTCCCCCATCTGACATTTTGCTTTTACATGTTTTATTACAGAAAGTGTATGCAACTCTTGACCTAAAGAGTCATACATTCTGTCACTGTATTACTTATGGATGGCATTATAGTGAAAATAAATGATTAATCTTTTTTTTTTTGCTGGGGGGACCCCTTGGAACTCCCTCAAGGACCCCACTTTGAAAGCCAATGGGCTACAGTGTTCAGATTTCAGTTTTAGAGGGGTGTTGCGGTTCTGTTGAACTGTATTTGTCACTGCAAGCGACCCCTTTCACCTAACGCTAGTCCTTTAATCCATGGTTATTATACAGTAGAACATATTGTATGCATATTGTATGTATCCTATAGCCTTGTTGATGCTATGAACGCAGTAGAATCATACCGGACTATTTTTCTTAGCGGAAGCAATACAATAATTTTTAAGTCAATACAATCATTTTTAAATCAATATTTTGTGTCAAATTATTGATGTCTTTAGTAAGTAGCCGTGTAATAAGAAGGATAATGTACAGCGAGCGAGTCGATATTTTGATGAACCCCGACAGAGTGATGCAGCACCCCATACGCAGCGCAGGGCTCTTCAGCCACTCACTGTTATCTGTGTAGTTCCGATATAGAATAGGAAAGGGACATGGATGGACCACAACAGATAAAGATGAGGTACATGCTGGATGTATCCCACACTGCTTTACGTTTTCCACACATGGTAACTCTCCATAAATATTATATAAAGCCTAGCCAGCGAAAATAACAACCGACATTTGAATGAATCTGCAGCTGTTGCTTTTCTCCTACAGTTCCATGAAGTCCAGTCAGTGCATGGATTACTAACTGACACGACTTGACAGTTAAGATAAATAATTCATAACTCTGGACTGAAGAGCCGGTAGAGCTACAGGCATTCTAAACACGTTTCACTTTTCACAATAAACCAATGAGCGTTCCATAATAATCCATATTCAACAGGAATCCGCTGATATGTCACTTCAACCTAAATACCAAAATATCAAAGACTATCGATGATATAGCCTGTAGCCTACAAAGAAACTCTCCTTAATGGGTCCGCACAGGCACATAAGCACACATAAGATCTACGGTGGGTATCTCATCTTCAGACAGTATTTTCTTTTACATAAAAATGAAATGAAGACGTATTTCTTACCGAATCTCTCCGGTCTGAAGGTCTGCATCAAACTGACCGCCAGCTCTTAGTATCTCTGTCGTTCACTTACACACACACACACACACGTGCGGTCTCTGTTCATGAAGTGCGTAAACACACACACACACCGCAATGTGTCAAGATACTTGTGTCAAAGCATGATGTTGAAATAGCCTACTGTATAGTCTGCATGTAGGGAAGTATCACCCACTCATAGAAAATCTTGATTATTAACCAAAAATAGTTGGGTTTTTTTTTGCTTCAAATGTTTGGATTGTTAAATGTTCATTTTCTACCAGTTCTTAAAGATGCATTTTTTTTTGGATTATTTTGGCCAAACTGTAAACTGTAAACACAACATTGACATAGGCTATAATCACCGAATTAAGTTTTTTACTGTAGCCTACAGTGAACATGTTAGAAAACAGTTCCCTGTTTTACATCTAGGAGACAAGCAGCAACATTAGGTCTATTTAGAGACGTGTTTCAGGACACTTGAATGAAATAAGTTCATTGGTCACTGTGCTTTATTTAGCTCTGTTTTGGTCTCCACCAACTCCTGAGAAAAATCTCTGGATCTTTGGCTGCTAAATGCTCCACTATGTCCACCAGCTGGGCAGGTAGTGTCCTCATGCATGAAGTCAGGGAATGAGGAACTCCTCTATTAAAAATTCAATTAATTCAATGTATGGGAACAATAAAAGTGAGGGTTAGATGATGGATGTAATTGACCTATTTTACCACATCAATCATTTTTTCATATCCACCAAAATATATCTGCAATATACTGAAAACAGCAGATAATGCACCCTTTCACAGCAGACAGTGAGAAAAGTACAGGTTAAAATAATCAAATCCAATTCAATGCTTAACTTCATGGTCATATTGTTATGGTTTACTGGGACACTTGAACAGAGTGGAGCTTTCATTCATAATTAACACTTCCACTTTGAAAAGGGCCTTTAGTGGCCAGCTAAAGTAGCATTTTAGCTCTGTTTATGAAGTTGTCAGATGGCACATAACTGTGTAAGTAAGACAAAATGAAGTTCAAGTTTACAAATCTTTATTACCAAAAAAAGCTTTTGGTTGAAATATCAACCTGTTTCTACTGAATCAAACTAGTAGCCTTTTTTAACAGTAGTCACATCACAGCAGTCAGCAATACTCATAAAGTGAACTAAAGTAGGAGTTATTCCAGTTACAGCAGGAAATGTCAGTGACGTCAGCTGTCCTCATCTTCTGCTTTCACTTCTCGTGTGTGACGCTGATCATCCTGCAGATATTTGTATTCATCTGGTGCTGAGAGCCACAGACGGAGGACACCAAGTTTTAAGGAAATCAGCCTGTTGGTTCACAGTCTTGCTGATGGTTTTGGTGTTGTTGCTCTAACATGCCAACATTAAGCAGGTAAGCTGACCAATAGGAGCAATCAACCCCCAAACTGGTGTATTGGGAAGGGAATAATGGGACATTTACACAGTTGGACAGACACAGGTAGTCAGCAAAGCAGGCAGGCAGACAGACGAGTAGACACACAGACATACAGGACACAAACATACACACACTTTTCAGAAAGCCAATAACGGTAATAATGTAAAACACACATGCACACACGTGTGTGATGGTGTCGTTTCATAGAAAAAAAAGATTGTTTCTGGGAATGCAATATGTTTTTCTGTTGACGTCAGCAAACTGAAACTGAAAACACACACACACACACACACACACACACACACACAGGGAATTAATAATGCAGAGATGCTTTAAAAGGTACACTAAGCAGCATTTTTCGAAGAAAAAAAATCCCCACAATGTATAGACTCATAAAAATAACCCCTCTCAATCATCCCTTATGACTAGAAGTGTGTGGCAGTGTCTGTATCTACAGAGACCCTGCTCTCGGTCTGTATTTTCTTATTTTGCTGTGTGGTCAGGACGTTTCTGGGCGTCAACAATAGTCTTTGGGCCCTGCGTGGGCATGTAACCCCCAGCCAATAACAGTGTGCAGGGTGTGCAGCCTGTTTGTGCTGCGAATGTTTGACAGACACATGCACACACATAGGATAAAGCTCTGTATTCACACAACATCTGGCACCTTCCCACAGGGGTTATATGAAGGTGTAGGTGTTCATTAGTGCTTTAGAACGTAACCGCTGTAAAACAATCAGAAAAAAAAACATTGTATTCCTCCGATTCACAGCTTTGTTCGTGTCGGCTCCCTTTCTTAATTCACTCCCTAGCTCTCTCGACCATTGCTGCTCTCTCTCCCCCGCTCTCCTTTAAATGCTGCATGTTTACAAACACCAACCAACAACTGCTGCTCAGTATACCCTAAAGTGCGTTAACTTTAAAAAGTGACATTAAAAAGCCAACACACACCAAGCCAAAAACAGGTGAATAGACAGGTTGCAGTACTGACAGCATCAACCTACAGTGTATCATATCATGTCACTTCATCTACTAACGTGACCTCACTAGCAGAATGTTTAAAGTATTTTCTTTTTTTTTTTTTTTTTTTTTAAATCTACAAATCTTGGAACCACATGACTTTAACCAGTTTACAGGAATTGATCTAGATTTGCTTTTTGGTATCAACAAACATTTTGAAGGTGAAGTTCCAGAGGATTTTACAAAAAGTATTCCAAGTCTTCTAATATTTGCCCAGTTTATAAAATCTAAAAGGCATGTACAAATGTTACAGGTAAAATAATTTAGCTTGTTGCATATTGACATGTGCTTTTTGTTACAAAAGGTGAGCGGAAAGGTTAGTGATGGATTCCAGTCAAATCTTCATTTTCACAACTCCAGTGTTACATCATCTTCCTCCTCCTCCTCCTCCTCCTCCTCATCATCATTCTAGTGCTTTTAGGAATGTCTTTGTCGTCGGTCATTAATAATGCAGGAGGGACAGGTTTCTATTTACAAACAGCAGTACAGACACACTGTCTGTTGATCAGCATAATTAGCATGAGATCAATTATTTTCATTAACATCGGTCTCCACAGCATAATTTCATTAATTACCTCCACCTCTTTATCTTCCTCTTCTCTCTGATTAATGGGCTTGAAAGAATACACCGAGTATTTGTAAATTCCCCCAACAGTCATCTACCAGTGATGACAACACTCATACAAAAATCATTCATGTGTCTCCAGTTGAATCTTCACGTTGACTAGTGAATACTTACATGTCACGTTTTGAGTCTCAGACAGGATGACGAGTGATAGTATTGGGTTGTTTATTCTTAATCCTAAGGTCTTATAGTGCGTGATACTGCATGAATCCTGGGACTTAACTGTGTGCGTGTGTATGCGTGTGTGCGCGCGTGCGTGTGTGTCGAGTGCGTGTGATTTAGACACATTTCAGTTAAACGTAAAAGTGAGAAAGACTAAAAACTATTATTCTCGCTTAAGAGAGTGCTCTTAGTAAGGTAAACAGGACGTGTGTTTAATATCTCTCTCCGTGTGTATTTAACCTCCTGCTGCTGTCTTAATGGTGATTGCATTCAAATCAGTGAGCAGCATTATAAAATGTTGCATCAGAACTAGTAAGATTACTGTTGTGACTAGACTGAAAGGAGCTTAAGCTGCTATGTTATCCAACATAATTAGAGCACATGCTAGTGAAAAATGTTAGCATGGTGCACCAAAGTCAGAGATTCACCAGAGAAATTTAGAACAAAATCATCTGTTTCCCGTCTACCAAACACCAGAGGCCTGTACTACGAATCAAGATCAACGTGCCCTGGGTTTATTTCAGTTACCCGGCTTGACCTAACCTAACAACTGCGGTCCCGCATAAGCTGTGTCACGACGGTGGTTATCAACTAGTTCAGTCAACCCAGGGTTTCCCAATCCAGCGGCGCGCGCGTTCACATAAAAGAGGCGGTGTTTGCACAGCACGACCAATCGCAAACATCTACCAGAGCTGCGTATTTTACATAAGAAGAGCAACCTATAATTCTACATAAATATGAAGAACACAGACACGGTTTTACAGGCAAAACGCAATACAGTCTTCCTAAAACAGGATTCCTGTTTTAGGAAGCAGCGACTGTATTGCGTTTTGCAAAAAATTTGCCGACGCTGTAAATGCGTGAATTACAACGCTTATCATCAACCCATCAGTCAGGCACAAGATCTGTCGTTGCTTTAGCCTATTATTTCAGTGGCAACCCTGGCACTGGTAAGGGATCATGAGAGCAAATAAAAAATATGAAAACATAATTCAAACCGATGTGCGTATTGGCAACACATGGCTCAAGAAGCCGACAAATAGCCTATACGTAATTCCTTCCGCTGAAAATCTATATCTTTCATAAAAAGACCCATCGGGGAACGTCAACGGGGTTGTCGGTCTCTAAATGTTTTAACTTTTATGAGCGCACCTCTCTCTCTCTCTCCGCGCACCGAGCTCCACCGGATCTTCTAAGAACGGCGACGTTATCAATCGAGTATTGATTGGTCAGTAGGCGGTGCTTTTACACCGGTTGATCTCTAATCTCCAACATAACCTGCTCCCGAGCAGGTTAGGTGTTCAGCATAAGTTACCCCGGCGATTTAACCCGGTAACAAGTGATCCACCGTCGTGATACACAAAACCCTGGGCTGAACCTGAAGTTACCTCGTTAACGCCAAATCTTGCTTCGTAGTACAGGCCTCAAGCATTCAGTTATTCTAAAACTACTGCCAATTCTAATTCATTACATGCAAACTATCCAGATCACAGCGGGTCTGGATTCAGCCTGAATCTCTCTCTCTCTCTCTCTCTCTGTTGTGTTGGCTAACTTAGCGTGCAGCAGTACACCCTACCAAAACACAGTGGTTTACCCAGTGGTGTGTGTGCATGTGTGTGTGCGTGCGTGTATGTGAATTAAGTCCAGCTCAATGGTTAGCGAAGCCACAACCAAGCCCCTCAAGGACAATTCCTCTGTGTCTGTATATATCATTATATATGGATGTTTGTGTGTGTGTGTGTGTGTGTGCGTGCGTGCGTGCGTGAAACTAGTGTTGGCTCGGGACGAGCAACATTTCCAGTAAAGTGTCAGAGTGTTGCATGCTGGGACAGAATCTAAAGATGGAGGGAGAAAGACTGTAATTTAACTGGGAGGAGCCCCTCCATCTCTGCCCTGTTTACCTATCTGTCCTCCCGTCACTCCATCTATCTCTATATCTGTCTTTCCCTCTGTCCACAACTCTCCATCTCAACATCCCTCCGTTTATTGCTTGCTCTTTGCTTAAATCACTCCATTTCCTTCCCTTCTCTCACCACTGTTTTACAGTGTTTGTTCTAGATAACAGAGGAGACAAGCGGGACAGAAAAAGGAGGAGAAATCTGATACATTCAGTCGCTCTGGTGCTTGTGGTCGCCTTCACTTTAGTTCAATCACTCCTCTCTGTGATGGCTAATTCCTGGCGTACAGTTCTGCAGGATTGGTGCCATCTAGCAGGGCCAGACTGTGTATCTGGCCAAAACATCCACAATTCATTTTTTAAAACAGAAAGTAATAGCAACACCGTTTAAAAAAAAAAAACTCTTTTGGTGGCTCCTTTGCCCCACAAAAAAACCCTATCCTGTGGGCTCCGGCTGCTTGCTGGATCACAGTAAACATGGTGATAATAGAACAGCAGAGGCCAATGAATTCCAGCATTGTCCGAGACCATCTACAGTGTTGTGGTGTTCATGTCTAAATCCTTAAAAAAAAAAAAAAACACCATCAATGACTGAGCTCAAATCTATATTGCACCCCCTCAGATGAGAGAGTCAGCCTGTGATGAAAAATGGTGAGAGGAAATTGACTCTGCAGATCCAGAACTTGAGGTGTGGCGTGATTGTTTGTGTGCAGCTGACATCCCCGGCAGCTTTAGAAAGCTTCCCGATAGACAGTTTTAATCAGCTGTATTGGCAGGTGGTGTACGGAATCAGGTTTTGGTCATTAATCTACAAAAGTTTGCTCCGGAAAACACAAAATAAACTCACGACTCCTTCGTGTAGAGATGTGTAAGTGTTTAAATTTGGCTTTGCTCTCCAGGGTTTAGACTCATTTCCAGTTGATGTTGTATTTTAGCAAAGCATAACCGTAGACTTTTAAGAGTTATAACATTCATTTTGTAAAGCTCCAGTATTCATTCGGCCCCAGCAGACTGTAGTTTGAGTATTTGGTCCCCGTCTTTAGACACAGCCACATCCATCAACATCCATTAGTGTCAGTGTTTAGACACAGCCGTACTCATACCACACAGTCTGAGGGTCGTTGTTGGGGTCAGGGGAAGCAGGCGTGCTTTTTGGGCGTTCGACAGAGCCACCCCTTGCACTCTCACTTTCTTTCTTTAGGTGGGAGGTGTCACCTTGTCGCCCCTCCCTTGACACCTCCCCATGCTCTGAGGCTTCATCAGGCCGTGTGGCAGGCACAGCCCTGACAGGAGTTACCATGGCGACCTCTCCGCGATGGTGGTAGGAGGAGGATGAGGTGGGGCCGTTCCGAGAGACGGGAGTCCTCCCTCTCTCTCGTTCTCTCTCTGCGTATCTCTCCGTTTCCAGATTGAGAGAGGACGAATGGTGAATCGGCGGATTTAGGAAGCTGCCATCTCCATGCTGATTGGTCGGACCAGCCAGCCGGGCAGAGAGCGGTCGTTCCCTCACACCGGCCCCTCCCCCTTGTCTCGGAACAACCACATCTGATTGGCCTTCATTTCCACGGAAACTGTCTGGTCCATTGGAGCGCAGCAAATCAGATGAGGCCAGGCTGAAAGTCCTGCTCAGTGACTGGCTAGTTCTCTGGGTGACAGGCATGCCTGAGGCCGGGGATTGGCCTACAGGCTGGCGGGGCGAGGGCTTGACGCTCTGGCCTGGCTTCTGGTTAGATGACTGTACAGTGGGCGTGACGTAGCTGGTGGGAGGCACCTGATCTCTGCCAGCTGGAACCGAGGGGGCGGGACTTCTGGTGAAATAGTCCGTCATCAAGTCCTCCCTGCTTCCTGTAGACACCTTTATGAACAAAAACAAAAATTAGAAAGAATAAATAGGGGACATTGTGAAAAAAAATATTAAAATAAATGTATTTACTATTATTGATTCTGTATTCCTGTTGCGCTTTTTGAGCAAGTGCTATAACAACAATTATTTCTGACAGAAAGAATGAACTCCCATGTGTCTAGCCTACATTGAAAAGTCTGTTGTTGATTATTGTGAAACCTTTGATTGAAGGGTGGGAATCAGTGTTTATCACATCCATTTAATATATTGTTTTAAACTTGGTATCGTTATCCGAATCATCCTGGATTTCAAATTTTATTGTCATAGGAATGTGCACTTTTTAGAGGCCTCTCCCTCTCTGTGGGATCAACAAGAATTATTATGGGTGTTGCAGTACTTTTTGTAAAACAGGATGTCTGTTTGGACTCAACAGATGACAAGTTAGATGTTCAGTGACTTGAAGCAATATTCTCACGCCGAATTCACGTGTCTGGCTCAGTCTGTACATATGTAGATGACAGGTTGGAATGAAACATCTGATTTGTAGGCAGGAGTCAGCCTCACAACAGTTAGATTAGAGGTGAAAAGAAGTACTCTCATAAAAATGGACAATGACTAATAAATACGCGCCAGATGCTCAGTCAGAAAACATCCCTTCATGGGCCAGATGTCTGATCTGCTCTGCAGTGATACTTATCATTGGCAGATTTAATTGCATTTATTAGGAATGACTAAAGGCCCGCATACCTCAAATGCGCAACTCTATGATGAGAAAAGATATGCTCTCGAACAGAACACGTGTCATGGTTTCTTTCTTTGTGTGCGGTGCTAGATGTAGGTTGCAAAATAACTCAGCGGGTTCAGAGAGTATAAAGTACCTTCCCTCAAAGTTAGACGGCAGCATCATACCAGAATAAGTCTGCATGAAAATAGAAAAATAAAATGAAATATAACCACACAAACCAGTGTTGCCAACTTAGCGACTTTTTTTCAAAAAAAAAAAAAAGCGACAAATCTGGCGACTTTCTGTAGAAAAGACAGCGACTTTCTGTAGAAAAGTCGCCAGTATTGTCCAGCGGGCACGTGAGGTATTTCTCTACTGTGGCCGCCAAAACAGTCTCCTCTCTCTTCTGTTCTGTGACTCACTAAGGAGCAGCCCCTCCCCTCTCTCCTCATGTGCAGCAGCAGTGCGCAGGCAGGTAGAAATGGGAGAAGGGACAGGGTGCGGGGGCCTGTGTAGGTACGAGAGACAGCAGGACGCGACGGGAGAAAGACGCCGCTGAGCTGGCTTGCCCAGGGCCAGGCCAGCCCAGCGGCGTCTTCTTTGAGAATTCTTTATCGATCTTTTTCCCTCCCTTTGTAGAATTTATTTTTTTACTTCAAAGATAGGCTACCTAAGTAATAATTCTAAGGTAAAATAAATGATGTATTAAATTTGTGATTATTTGGCTAAAGATTTCTATTTCTTTCTATCTACCTTGCTGACACAACCACTAAGCTTTATGCAAATGATTGCGTATGACGTCATCTAGCTACTTTTAACGACTTTTGGAGCTGGTGCTAGCTACTTTCATTGGAAAAGAGTTGGCAACACTGCACCAAACCCCTCTCAGTCATTGTAGTTTATACTGAAACTCAGTCAAACTACACCATTCTAATTCAGAATACACAGTCTGTTAAATTGAAAATTGACAGAAATAAAAGAATGAATGAATAAATAAATGCATTTGAGGATTGTTTGTGGAGTTAATACATAGATTCAGATTTTCCATTGGATTGTTTAGTTTTTATATCTATGAAATAATGACCAAATAAGAAAAAAAAAATACCGTCTCTCTTGCTGTCTGCCTTGAGATTAACTGCATGGTTTGCACCATACTGTCATTTAAATAAATACAACTATTGCTGTTGGTTTTGTTGACACCATGAACATGCAGTACAGAATTTATTTCAAGAAAATTATTTTAGTTTTCAGTTTTGTTCTCGTGGCTGTTTGTTCTCATGTCAGTTCATCTTTAGACCCTGTTCAAGACGGCAAATGTTGCGTCTTTATTCCGCCTTGCTGTCTGTATAAAAGTTACGAAGACAGACTGGGGGGACAGAGTTGTTCTGCCTTTGAGCCGGCAGCGGGCGTAGTCACAAAGCCTTAACCGAGCCGAATCAACGTCTATGTACTGTATAAAGGACAGCCGGCATGGTGGGACTACATGCAGCAGTGATGCGCGAGTCGACCCACATACAATATCACCATACATATTACCTTTTTTCAGTTTTTCACACATACAGTACATTATTCAAAGACTGTTAATAATGTATCATTGTTTCCACCAGCTGCTCTAAAATGTATATTTGTTTAAGGCTGATTCAGAATGATTCCATGACCTAAAAATTGAATTCCTTGTTCCTTCCTTGTTTTTTTCTTGGTGGGTGGCCAGTCCAAAATTGACTCCAGCTGGACCAAAAACAAACATCAAAGGCAATGAAATTGTGATTCACACAAAAAAAACATATTTTGCTATTTTCTTTTTAGGTGAGTCATCTGTAATTTAACATAACATCCCCAGATCATTTATTCTATTTCCTGACTTGACCTGTGCAGATGCCCCTCTGTAGAAAATCCATGACCAATGGGAACTCTGTAACAATGATTTGTCTTGTGACAATTATGCGTCACATCGGCTGAAGGGATGGCGGACTAGCTGATCTCCGGCTAACTTTTGCTGTGTTTGTTAAATGTTTGGCGATTTTGCTTCTTATTAAACATCAAAATTGAAGCCATGGTAAAAGAAGGAGCAAATGCCTGGCAAGCCAAAAGGAGAACAAGAAAAGAAAGCAAAGAAAGGAGATCTACATACGACTCAAACCCAATCTGCAATCATGGAGACACTGAGAAACCTGAGTAGCAAATTACATGGAACAAGCTATGGGAAAGGCTCCGGCCAAACCTTTTGGAGAGACCGACAAAAACTTTCAACAGCTGCCCGACCGCTAAGAGGCACATTTTCAAACTATGAACAAACAGGTACTGTAGAATCGGATGTTAAATCGCTACATGCCAACGGAACAAGCAATTTAAACATGAAGCTTGAACTCTTGGAGACAAAACTCTTTACTAGAAGACAGGGGGAGAAGAGACAATGTGCTATTTTTTAGATCAAATCATGGGGGATTGATTATATTATATATACTATATTATATTTGTCTGTCATATAAGTCCCGTGAAGTTTATTCCTGTCTGTATACATATTTTATTTAATCAATACACATTTGATCACAAAAAAAGAGATTTGTCTTGTCTCACTGGTGAGTGTTTATTACTTACTGTGAGGCGGTTGTCTTTAACCTCTTTTGCCAAGTTAAAGGCACCACACTAAAGGCCTTTTTATGGTTCTGCGGAGGCTCCACGCAGAGCTTTCCCCGTAGCCTACGTAAGTGGCCTGATGTTTATACTTGTGCGCTGGTGTGTGCGTCGAGCCGGCATGTGTGTGTGTGTGTGTGTGTGTGTGTGTGTGTGTGTGTGTGTGTGTGTGTGTGTGTGTGTGGAGTGGGTGATAGAGCGAGGGAAAAGTGAGAGAGTGACGGCGATTAGCTTTGGAGCGAGTACCGACTCTAGAGTCATAGTCACTCCCCTGTTCTTTCTGACCACGGTGGGGAATCTGGAGCAGGAAAAGTTAACCCTCTCCTTGATTTCATGTTGTTTATGGAGAAGGAGAACCAGGCCGAGTGACGTGTAGTTACATTTTTCGAGAGGTGCACGTCAGGCTACGGCGTAGGGTCCGGCGTAGACGCAGAGGGGTCTGCGGGGGTACGCCGTCGATTCGACGCACAACCATAAAAAGGCCTTAAGGGCTAGATTTATCAAGCCGTTTGCGCCTGTTTCCAGGCGTTAACTGTTCGCAAAGACTGACTTAACCGATGCGGGCTATTTACAAACATGGGGGGACTTGGGTAAAATGGCAGATTGCCTGCCACATGAGCGAAAAGAGACAAGTTGCGCTTTCAATATGCATTCGTGGGAGAGTCATGGGGAAAGTGGGAGTTCCACCCAAAAAGGTGGGAGGATACGCGTAGAGTGCGCCTAATTATATATTCCGCGGTATTTACAAAGACTGCCAGTAAGAGTCTATTCTGCGGGGGGAATTCTCCACCTCTTAAAAGCAGTTCTAAACCAGCTGTAAACAGCGAGGTGTACATAATAAAGTGGACACTGAGTGTATGTCAACGTTATTTCAGTACATGAAACATGAAAATTAATTTGACTGTTGTACTATATTTAAGAGCTAAATATATTTCTAATGTGTGTAAATATATCAATTATGAGCATTGAAGTAAACCTTATTAACAATATATGCATATATTTCTTACCATAGGAGGTGACTTTAGGTTGCTCTCTTGTAGAAACTCTTCCAGCGACACCATCTCACTTCCTGGGGAAGATGGACGGGTCTTAGACCTAACCCCGCCTCCGCGCTGTGGTTGGGCCCTCTGCGGTGTGTGGTCGTATGGAAGGGTGGAACTACGTGACAGAGTCTGTTGTGATTGGCTGAGACCCATGACATCATCACTTGAGAGGCTGGCTGGGCGAGCCTGACGATCTGATGGGTCTAAGACGGTTACGAATATTAAATAACAGCAACAATTATATTTATACAAATATTCTTACCGAAGAAACGTGCGTACCTCTGCAGTTGACAGGGGAGTTGGAGCTGGAGGTGTTGTGGCTGAAGTCTGCTGACCCCGGGCGACCTCCCATGTTGCCATGTTGACCAAACACAGAGTCAGAGTTGTGGCGGGAGTCTTCATCAAATAACAGCCCTGAAATTTTAATGTATAAATAATCATAAACACACTCACATTCCTGCTGACTTCTGAATAACATCTTATGTATTAATAACTTGGCTTACCTCTGGGCCTGCGGCCGGGGCCTTGTCCCAGTCTGGAGCTGGAGTTGTTAGTTAGGCCCAACGAGGATGAATGATGGCTCGGAGTAGAGCTCAGAGCTTTATGGATCTGACCTGGGGGCAGGAAAAACTCAGAGGTTAGTCTGCCAGGAGCAAACCAATGTCTTATTTTTGCATAATTATTCATATTCAAGCTAAAAAACTGACTTTTCACCTAATAACATAATACATCTTTGCTTCCTTGATCATCATTATATACTGCATTTGATTATTTTTTATTTAACCTTTATTTATACAGGTAATTGAGACACAGGGTCTCATTCTCAAGAGAGACATGCTGAGACCTGCTTGATATAAACTATAATGCCATATAAATATCTCCTTTTATCTCAAACGCCGAAGCATTTATCAAAACCACAAGTATTTGTAAAAAGAAGCAATAGAAGACAACGGAAATTGGTCTTTGCTTTGCCAAAGTACACATTGCTCTTCCCTTTCCTTTCCAGTGTCTCAATTTAGGTTCGCACGAAAAATAAGACCAAACAGCCACTGTCAACACTAAATATGAACATTTTTTATATTTTAATACTGAAATTTGTGGACTAAATGAAAATTGAAATGATTCCAGCTGCTAATTTCACATTAAATCCAAGCAGGTGGTTTACAACAATGTACAGGCTACCAGTCTTGTTTAGTTTACAAAAATGATACAAACTCAAAATGTATGTGAAAGTGATAACACCTTAAACCTCAATTTAACTTCAATCCTAATCAACTTTCACAACATTTTCGTTGATATATTTCATTTTATTTCATTTATTTATTTATCTCGAACAATCAACAATGTTGCAAGACAAAAAAAATTAAAAACCATGAAATAAAACACAAAAAATCAGAATTTAACAACAACAACAAAAAACAAAATAAAAAATATAAAAGGGATTAGTTCGAGAAGGAGCAGGCGGAAGCAAATAGCTTATTTGGTCCTGCCCCTTATTTCACAAAATCATATTATTACAAAGTAAACAGATATGCAAATACATATACAAATATGCATTACCTTGTCCATGTCCATCCTCTCCATTGACACTCTCACTGCTGCCTCCTGGAGTACTGCTACGATAAACACCCCAGCCTCGGTCAGTCAGACCTGCAGACCAATCAGAATGTTATAAGGAACCATTCTGGACCTGGGTGGCATAGTATGACCATAAGATGTGTGGCGTGCGTAACATAAAGTAGCAAGAAAGCCAAGCAAGACATTAAGAATCCATTCTTTGACACAGACACGCTGGAAGCTTGCAAATAACTGTGATATTGGTTATTTTTCAATGAATGCATCTCATTCTATTTAGACACGACTGGATACGTCTAATCAATTTCAAGGTACGGGGTAACTGACATCTCTGTGCGTCACAGTGAGTCAAGGTGTGAACATGGATGCACCCAACAAAAACACAGCTTCTCTGATGCAAACTCCTGCCATGTGCCATCTTGAAAATAGAGGAAAAAAACATCCGAGCCAAACACTAAATCCCTGTAAATCGTTTTTGGCATTAAAAGGTTCAAATTAAAAACTGGACTATGCTATTTTACATGTAGTTTGCAGCAAACAATAACAGGTACCTGTTTTAAGAGCTTCATTATGCAGACATTTTGTAAATTGGTATCTATTAACTAATAAGCTACTTAGCTACTAAGCTAAGTAGCGATGACAGCCAACCATTACTAGTGAGCCCAAATTTCACTGGATGTAGTGTATATAACAGTTGCTCTCTGTTAAGAGTCTGCATCTTGCTTTCATAGTTATTATGCTCTTATAGTAATAGTCTTTCTAAAAGTAATATTAAAAATAGTAATTTTGCCAAAGTGGGGGAATCCATGATGCCTTAGTTATTGTAAATGAGTTACTCTTTACCCGATATAAAGTGAGACTTTCCCCCTCTTTTACCACATCGGCATGTACTTACTTCTTGTTTTACGTTGTGAAAAAATGAAATGCAATGTTTATCTGGGACATGCTGTAACGTAGAGAATATAAAGTGATGTCATAAAGTCAGTGAACTGACTGAGTAAGTAATGTCAGTGACACTGGTGTCTCTAAGCTAACACTAGCTAATATTAGCCATCATACGCTACTGGTCACAGCAGACCAAGTAAGGCTGTAAAGACAAAACACCGGAGCGTGTTAAATACAGCATGTGTATACGTGTTTTATTGCTTATAAATTAGCTTTTCATTTGTAGGAGAATGAAAGTATAATTTATTTCCTTTTTTTAAGTGACAGTCTCTCTAAAGCTGATATGGTGTCTTGATTTTTTTATCTTCGCCAGCGCAGCTTTAAAGATGCTGATGTTGGTGTAAAAGCCCATATATGCTTTTGACGCTTGAAAAGCTCATTTCAGACAGAGGATGGCTAGGCAAAGGGTTAATGCAAGTGACAGACAGAAGACGTTGATAGAGGTTCTAGGTGAGGAGTTTGCAGTAGCACGGTTGCTGCGATGAACTTTCACTGCTGACTGAATTAAGAGAAAACTCTGCAGCAAAGCTTTGTGAAGCGAACCGATCTATCTTCAACTCACAGCTCAGAACGGACCAAAATCTGCTCTTATGACAGAAATCAATCTTCACCAAGACACCAGATTAAAAACAATAAGTGAGGTGACAGCACACAGGCACACAAACACACAATTATTATTTAGTCAGATACTAATCAAAAATAAACAACTCTTGCAAGACATGCAGATATATGCAGGCAAGCCTGGCGTGCTTAGAAACCTGTACATGTGCACACACGTTCTCACACACACATAAACCATCTATACATGTGCGTACTTACTACTTACTAGAAATACTGGCTGGCTCACACCCGCAAAGCACCTGTTTGTGTGTATCTGTATGCTTGAGGAGCGTGTAATTTGGGACTGCATTAGTGTTTATGAAGTGCATGCATGTATGATTTGTGCGTTTTTGTGTGAAGTACTGAAAATCACACTGATGAGTGTTGTTGAAATGTCTGATGTGGAGGTGGCAGTGAAGAAGATGATGATGATGATGTGTGTGGTTAAAAAGGATGATGAGGAGGAGGATTTTAGAAATTGCCGTTGGCTGAGATTGGCTGGCTAGTGAAGATGTCAGCTGTGATGTCAGTGGAAGACCAGAATCGCAGTCTTCTAGTGAGAGAGAGGGAGGGACGGGAGGGACGGGAGGAGGGGAGGAGGAGGAGTTTTTCTTGACTTTTACTGCGGAGAAAACTGAAGCGTTTTGGGGTGTTGGGAGCTGAGATGGAGAGAATGGAGAGAGATAGGAGGGAGAGAAGGAGAAATGTAAAGAAAACGATGAAATAATGACAAATTAAATTAAATTAATAACAAAACAGTTGATTAAGAAGTCATTAAGTATGTAATTGATAGAATGCAAAATTATAGATATCATGCAAGAAAATCCATTAAAACAAGAAAACAGAAACCCGTTGTCAAGTAAAATCATGCATCAGATTCAAGACTGACCTCAACTCACTCTGAATTTACAAAGCATGACTATTGGTCCAAAGCTCAGTGCACAGGAAATGGCAGATAACAAATGTTGGCATACCTCTGGCCTACAGTATATTGTCTCACAACAGCAAGCCATATGAAGATGTATAGTAATAGGCAAGCTTTATTGTTAATGGTTCAATGTATCTTGTTAAATAAGATGAAGGGCAACTTCCACATGCCAGTGGAATTCAATTTAAAAGCCTAAGAGTGAATTGAGCTCAGCCATGAGTAGAATTCCATCTAAGAGTAGAGCACTAAAAAAAGAAAACCCAAGGAAATAGAATCATAAACAAAGTTTGGACCATGCATTAGAACCATGGATATATAAAGAGAACTGGATACAGCGTTCGAGGTGGAGCCCCGTTCATTCCAATAAGAGAAGTTGCTCAGAGGCGCATGAAGCCAAAAAAATTCAACTGCCATGTATAAAATTACCCGGATGATCCGCACTGCTGGGGCCCATAGAGAAGGCGCACTAGAGACTTCCGCCGGCCGAGTCGGCTACTTCTGGTTAAGCGCTCCGCCAACTTACATAGGGATAACCTTATGTAATCTTCTAGACTTTCCAAATGTTATTGGACCGAATGGATCAAATTCTGATAGCGAAACGAGTCATTTTGCGGGGTTGTGACAACTTATCCGCTGATTTACAGACATCTCTTTCACCATTTAAGTCAATGGGGGAAAGTATTTTTTGGCCCCATGGCATCAAGTGACGGACCCAGAAGCTGTAATTTCACAGTTTGGCCACTATGTCAAGCCGGCTTCAAAGCCTGCCGCACTTCCTGTGGGCCTGATTAGAACCCAGTTCTATTATTGGGAAAAAATTATGAAAAGTATTCATCAGGTCCTACAGTTGGTTCTGTAACTTCTCTGTATGCGTAAATACAAAGCAATGTCTACTTGCTTTGTCACAAGTTGGACTGAAGATATTTTGATGTACGAGTTTAACTATATACCGCTGTGAAACATACATACTGACAGAAACGATACCAGTACCATGTAAACAGTACTGTGCCCCAGTCTTCATTATTAGTGTCATAGGTGTTTAGCGTCCTTAAACCAGACAAAAAAAAGGCAGAGCAGGGCAAGTGAAGTCAGCCCTAGTTATCTAGCTTCACGGCCACAGCTTGCTGTGAAAACATTTGCTATTTGACCTACTGAAGCGTGGCCAGTTTGTGTTGTTGAGTTATAACGTGAGAGAGGACACATTTTATCTGTCTGACAAATAGGAAACTTGCTGCTTTAGGATCACGCACATTACCATCTTCCTCAGGGTCAGCTTCAGCTCTGCCCGTGGTAAGGGTTTTTATTTCAGTTTTGGAGGAAAACCAAAAATATGCAAGTGTGTAATTAATGCAATAGAAACCTACTTTGGAACATTCAATAATACCTCTGTGTACTTTTAGTATTTCTACTGTAGGATCGGCGCCTTGTTAATATGGAAACACAGCAGAAAACAGATACAGTGGCTGTTAATAGATGTGAGAAACAGAGGTGTAAAGAAACTGTCAGAAATTCAGTCAGTTATGTGCTGGTCAACGGTGCCCTCTATAGGAGCAGATAGGGAGGTGCGTCTGATCACAAGTCACCGTGTTCCATTAGCTTTGTGTTTTAGGAACCAAAACATTAGCAAGACAGTGTACTTGGATATATGCTGTATGTGCATTTCCTAATAAAACACTTTATGTATACAGTTTTCCTCTCTATCATATTCCATGAAGATGACACCATAGACAATTTCTCCCAGATGTCAATATTAAACAAACTTGTAAATGGGTCTTTGACGGTGAAGAGGTGACGTCCTGAGATAAAAAAAGATCATCACCAGACATCTGCTGGTGATTAATGCTGTATAAAGAGGGGTTTGTGCTGCACCCACCCTCTGGAACGCCCTCCCCGACCACATCAAACAGTCAAGCACCCTACCATCCTTCAAACAGGCCCTCAAAACTCACCTCTTCCAACTTGCTTTTTCCTGTGAACAAACTTTCCCAGTTTTCCCTCCTTTTCATTGCCCACCTATCTTGCTTTGCCTCTGCTTGTCCATGCACCTATGTGTTTTCTTTTCTTTTGTCTGTTATGTAACCTTGTCTATGTCATACCTGCAAACTCAGAAGAGCTGAAAAAGGTGACACATATACATATATATATATATACATATATATATATATATATATATATTAGGGCTGTCAAAATAACGCGTTAATTTTTCGATTAATTAATCTGAGAAAAAAATAACGCGTTAAAAAAAAAAAAAAAATAACGCAGATTAATCTATTCCATATTGACGTTTGACCCGGAGCCGTTCTAGCCACCATTGGACTGTAAAATGAAGGAGGGAGACGAGAATGTGCTGCCTGGATCATTAACTGGAACATTTACTTGTAAAAATCTTCTTCCTGCCAACCCTGGCTACCGAAATCTGGTGCCACTGATATGTCTGCTCTTCTCTCTGGTGCTCTGAAGACGATACAGGCAACACAAACACCACTGCATGTGACGCTAGTTAACACTATACTCGACAGCAGCTAACGTTAGCCTACCGCTAGCTAGTTAACACTATACTCGACAGCAGCTAACGTTAGCCTACCGCTAGCTAGTAGCTGGATTAAACACAGTTAAAATGCTGACAGCTAACGCTGAACGGTGTAAAGTTTGACTGTGTTTTACTGTAGAGGATTCAACACGGTATGTAACAATCTGCAGCTGCCGTCGGAAAAACAACACAGACGGTGCGTTCAATGAAACTGGTAAACTACAGGCTCGTGGTGCATTTGAAGTTATTGTAAATGTCCATTTCCCATCTGGTGGTTGTTTTTGTCGTTCAACAGCAATTTACTAGTGAAATAAGTTACTGTTATTGTTATACATTATTATTAAATCATTTAATTTTGACCATATGGCCTTAGCAATAAACAAGCCGTTCTTTAATGTCACCGACTGTTGTTTAGTACCCTTTTTTTTTCCTTTTCTTTTTTTACTTTATTAAAAAGTATCGGTTCAGGCACCGTTAATTATGTATGCGATTAATTTCGATTAATTAATCACAGAGTATGTAATTAATTAGATTACATTTTTTAATCGATTGACAGCCCTAATATATATATGTGTGTGTGTGTGTGTCACCTTTTTCAGCATTTTAACCGTGTTTACTCCAGCTGCTAGCTAACGGTAGGCTAACGTTAGCTGCTGTCAGGTGTAGTGTTAACTAGCGTCCCGTGCGGCGATGTTTCAGTTCCCTCTAATGTCTGTTTTCGGAGCGTCAGAGAGAAGCGTAGGCATTTAAGTGCCACCTAAATAAGGCACCGAAATCCACGTTGCTATTCGGTCCAGTAGAGAACGGTCATTAAGGCACCGGTGCCGTATTAGCACCTCCCCCACCCCCCACCCCAAATAAAAACTCTTCGGATCTACACGATTCACGTGGATGACATTTTCCCATTCAAAACGGCAATTTTCACCGAAAAGCGACTAGTTTGCAGGTATGCTATGTACCTTGTCTGTTTGTTGTATCCACTGTATGTAACCAAAACTGTAAAGCGTCTTTGAGTGTTTAGAAATGCGCTATAAAAAATAAATGTATTATTATTATTATTCTATTATTTTTGGATGTGTATGTCGGTGAGTGTGTGAGAGTTTTTACCTCGGCTGATGGGCGTGAGCGCTGGACTCTGGGGTCCCAGGCTGGTGCTGGCGGTGTGGTTGTTATGGTTACTGTGGGCATGGCCGCTATCCTGCGTGTCACTCGCCGTGCGCTGGGGAAGTGGTGGTGGGGTCTCAGGAGGGAGGAGGGGAGGTGGGGAAGGCAGCGGGATGTCCGGGGCGCTCTTTGCTCGTTCTCTATCTTTGCTTCCTTCCTTGTCACGGTCGGCCCCTCTCTCCCTGCTGCTGCTCTCCTTTCGGGGTTTGATCAGTTTGGCAAAAGCCTTGGCTCCAGACCACTGACTCCTCCTGACAAGACACACACACATTAACCAGTTATATTGGGCTGATACTGTGGAAACCTAGCAGAAAGTTGGCAAAACTACACACAGCTATTCCATATCCTCTATAAAAAGAAAACTAATAGTGCTGATAAAAGTATTACTTTTTAGGTGTGGGGTCATAGAACTTGTACTGGTCCATGATCTTTTCTTCTAGTTTCTCTTTCTGACGACGAAGAGCGTTCAGCTTATCACTAGATGAAGAAAGACACAGAGGGAAAGAAACACATTGCAATTTGTTATTCATCGGCATCGCCTTGGTATACTTTAGTATGGGCTGGGCAATAATTCAATATGATAATTTATTGTCTTTCAATGGAAATCATATCGTGATGAAATCATATATCGAGATATTGTGATATCCAGAACACATACTAACTCAAATTTCTCAGAAGATCTGTTGTGAAACTTTGGAGAAAATATCATTTGATGAATTGCAGATTTGTTTTACCATCACACTATTTTTGTTCATGCATGTAAACATAGTCAGTATATAGCTGGGGAAAAAATATTTACTTGTTCTCTATAATTTCAAAGAATAAAAGCGTTTCCAGGCAGACACGCTCACGCCACGCAGGCAGTGTGCAGGAGCTCGAAGCCTCGGGCTGGATTAGGAATTACAGAATCTTGTTGTCTTTCCAGTTAGACATTAAAGTTGGCGTCTTTGTGTAAACAAGCCTTTTTCTCCACGCTTGGTTGTTTTCTTCCGGTTTCACGCCAGCAGCGTGATAGAAACATCATCAACACGCCAACTCGATCGATGGGAATTCTCCAGACAACCGACTGGGATCAACTGGACATTACACAGACTTTGTACCAGGGAGCTAAATGTTCAGAGTAGTTTAGGGAGTGCCGGCCCAGGCCCGCGGTAGTGCTGCTTTTATTCTTTTCTTACCACAATCGAATATCAATTTTCATTTTCAAATGTCTTTTTTGTTTTTACATTTCGAATATATATTCAAATGTAGAATATTCGTTGACAGCCCTAATGGTACACAAGTAAAGTGTTGGTTGTGTCGCAGGTGTTACAGGTGTTGTGTGCCGTTACATGTATAGTTTCTGTTCCTGGTGATACAGCTCTTTGCTCTCCATGCTCCTCTCAAGCAGAGTGTGGTTCTGCTGACTCAGCAGGTTGATCTGACTCAGGAGGTGGTGGTTCTCCTCTTCCAGGTTCCCTTTCAGTCGACTCAACAGCTAAAGACACACGTAGGAGTCAGGTCAGGAAAGTAACAAAGAGACGCGTGATCCAGACTCGTTCTCCAACGGGAAAGCTGAAGTGATTTAGAGTCAAACACTGCTGTGCTACAAGAAATATTTGCCACTTATTTGTCCCCACTGCCTCATGGTCAAATAAAATGGCCCAGTTTACCTCACAGTGGTTGTCTAGTTTGGTCATGGTTAGATCCAGGCCCTGGTGTTGCTCCATTAGCGAATCGTATCGCGTCATCCATCGACTCTCTTCCAGCTGGGAAGAGCTTAATGAGCTTTTGAGTTCATTCATGCGCTGCTGCAACGCCTCACATTGCTCTGATTGCTGTGATTGGCTCTCTGTTATTCTAAACGGGGAGATAGAAGAGAAAGAATACCAATATGAGGAAAGTCAAGTGATCAACTCAGGTAGTTTTAAAAAAAATTGTAGCTGACTGTGCTCCCAGGCTCCCAAAAGGTGCAATGTTAGATATGGAGATGTGGCCAGAATTGAATAGGAAGAAGTAATAGTTTTGACATTATGTAAAAGATGTCTGCATTCTCTGGCACAGTCAGTTTATCATTTTTCACAGCAAAACTATGGACAACAAACTATCTTTTTTGTCAATATCTTACAGTGTGTATAAATATTGTACCTGTCCACTTCTGTTTTTAGCTGTAGATTCTCTTGCTGTAGTAGCCGATTCTTTTGGATCTCATGGTTTAGTTCCTCCTTCTCTTTCCGACCATGCCCCTCCTGCTCCTCCCATTTCTCCTTCTGCTGCAGTAAAATACAATACCTGCAGACGGACAAAAACACTTGATTGGGACATCCTTGGTTTGATATTTGTTAGAAAAAACGATGGTACTCTTCTTGTTTCTATTAATATTAAACTGTTTGCATAACAACAGCCAAAACATTGCTGGCGCTCTCACGAGATAACCGTGGGAGGCACTTCCTAACCTTGGGAAAAACACAGAATGCTCCTGAGGAGGAGGAGATGCCCTGCCTGACCAGAGATAAGAGAAAACATCGCCTTTTTCTATTATGACTGTATTTTACTCATAAAAAAAGCTGCTGCTGTTGATCGTGAGTCACTTTCTGTACTTTGAAATGAGTGCCGTAAACTGGCTCCTTGCTTGCGCAAGTAAAAATGAACTTTGAGAAGAACTTCAGTGTTTCTGTCTATTCTTTGATAAATAATTATCTTAACAGTATCACAGCAATTTTGAACAAAATAGAAAAAAATACCCTGGAAACAAAATGGAACAAATAACTCCAGCAAATTCTATGAGTTGAGGAGGGTTGGGCTGTGGTTATATTATTCCAATGTGTTGGTGGATGTCCCTGTCACTGATCAATAATACTGTGACCTACAGCCACTGGTGGTTGTGAAACACAATATGTGTAAAAGCGGCCAATAACCAACAACAAACTAAGCTTGACTGAGAACACTGTATGTGTGTGTCGATATGTATGTGACTCCATGCTTCCGTTTACGTACTATAGAGCTTTCCTTTTTAACATTTTTGACAAGTATTAGCACAGCACCTTTATTAAAGACACAGTGAAATGAAATATATATATTTTCCAAGTTCTAATCCTGCACTTCTATTTTTATCCTGTTACATGCTAAATATATGTTTAAACAAGACTAGACTTTAATTAATTCAACAATGTAATTATGTTATTTTAACATTTTGATGTGTAATTAATGATACTTAGGTTTCGCCTCATGACAATTAGGAACCACAGCCACAAACGCTGGTCTTTAGGAGCCGCAGGGTTTATTCATGAACAAACTAAAACCTACACTGAACATTTCTACCACCTCACAACTTTACTGTTTTTTTCTTCCCTGCTCTCTTCGCTGCACCGATGAATTCATTTGTTTTTAAACATACTATAAACATTCACAGGGTTTTCTTTGCCGTTTTGCCTTGCCTTTGACGATTCTTTCGCTATCCAATCAAATTTCAAGCCTTTGATTTAAGCTTCAATGTATCACATTACAGAAAAAGATCCTCTAATTGCCATGTCACAGTGACTTTAGTCTCGCTGTGACCTTCCTTCACAGCGCTGTGGAGGAGAGTCTGGCACAGAGCGCCGTCCAGCAAAAAGCCACAAAGCTTAAATCGCCCTCAAAAGTTAGCTTTGGCTGCTTCTCGCTTGCCATGATTACTCTGCTACCAGCCTCCCGTGTGGAGCTTGTGAGCGCGCAGCTGAGAAGGCAGTGTCGCTGTCAAATCTGTCCCTGGGAAAAGTAACGTTGCGCCAAATTGAAAAAGGAACTACGTTTCGTTACCAAATTTTCAGTACACTACTTTTTACCCGAAAAAGTAGTTACGTTTGGGTGTAAGTAACACGTTACACCCAACACTGGTCCTCATAAATCCACCGGAGTTTAAAATTACAACACAAAGAAGGTAGCCCAAGGTAACGGATAGCCGGTCTAAATGAGTGAAATCCAGCGGAATTTCTTTTGCCAACGGAGAAATCCTGGAAGTGGAACGTCGTGGATATAGACTACTATGACTCAAACAGAGGATTCAAGCTGCTTCCATTTAAAGATGATGACAAGAGCTTGTTCTCTACATTTTCCTCAATGATAATTTTCTGGTCATGTGTTTACCTCACAGTGTCCACAGGGCTCTCCAAACTAAGAATTATGAAAGACTTTCTAGCTCTCTACTGTTAGTAAGGTATGATTTTTTTTACTTACTTGCTGTGCAGCGTCCTGTGTTCACTCTCTAGCGCCCTCTGCTTGCCTTTCAGTGCAGCGTGCTGACTGATCAGCTGCTCGTACTCGTGCGCTTGCCTTTCATGAACGCTCAGCAGGCGTTCATGGTCACTGAGCACGCTTTCCCTGCCTCGCCACGCCTCCTCGCGTTGTCTCTGCCACGACTCTACCTCCGACTCCAAGGCGGTGACTTGGCCCTGCAGCACAGCATTCTGGGCCATGAGAGATGCACTCTGGGAAGAGAGTGTGGAGTTCTCCACCTAAGACATAGTGAAATCCATCCATTAGAACAAAACAAAAAAATACATTATCTGGAGAAATATCGTAGAAATGATGTTACTGCCTCTTATTAGACCAGTTTTACAAAAATACCATGTGAGTGAATTGGATATTGTTTACCTGTAGTTTTGCCGTCTGTGTGTGTAAGGCTGAATTCTGCTCCTGCAGGGTGGTGGTGTGTCGCTGCAGCGCCAACATCTGGTTGTTAACAGAGGTGTTCTGGTTCTCCAGCTGTTTGAGCTGCCCCTTCAATAGACTGCTCTCCATCTGCAGGGAGGCATTCTAGAGAGGATAATGATGATAACTTAATCTACTAAAATAAAACATCAAAGTGGTAAATAACAGGCACATCAAGTAATTCATGTGACAATTATGTTCCAATAATTGTACAGATACTATCTTTATATACTAATTAATTGTGCGAAAAAGGTGAATTATGAAGGAATGAATGATAGGAAACTAAACATAAAAGAACATTAATTATGCTACATAACATACGGATAAACACTGAAAAGCAGAAAAAGTTGTAAATATAAAATGTATGTGATACCCAAGCAATACAAATAGAAACTGTAATATGAGACAATACTGTGAGGTTTTTATATATAAAAAGAAAAATCTTACATTCTTTTCAACATCAATTAGATAATCTTTGATTCGTAGCAGTTCAGCAGTGGCTGACCCTTGACCCCTGTCGCTTCCTGAGTGCTGCTTTGAGTTTTGGTTTTCTTCCCCCTGGAAAAAAAATAAAAGTTGTAACACTACAACACAATGCCTCCTAATCTGGAAAGATTTCCGGTAATAATTTGTATGCATGTCCTCACAGTGGCTAGCTCAGCACGTAACATAGTGTTGAGTGTGTTGCTTTGTTGTAGTTTCTTCTCTAGACAGGAGATTTTCTCCTCTTTAATCTTCATCGATTGTTGGACAGTTTCCTCTAGCCGAGACTCCAGCAGCCTGTACCTGCTGACATGTACAAAAAAAAAAAAAAATCTGTCAATCAATTGCCCTTCCGAGATTCGTCTCTACACATGAAATAATTTCAATCTGATTAGTAACCAAAATAACAGCGCATTAGAGAGAACTACCTGTCCTCCAGTGTGTGCTCTTGCTGCAGTAGTTTTTCTCTGTTCAGTCCAATCTTCTCCAGTTCTTGATTGAGTCTCTCTAACTCAACACTCTGCTGCTGAACACTCAGTTTCTCTGACACCAAGTCCTGCACACACAAAGATACACGACACACAGCTATGAAACTCATACACATCAACACTTCCATACAGACGATGAAATGCACGTCAGGGTTAAAAAAATGCATACTGTAGGTTAGTCTGAATGTAAGGCCAATATTGGTATTGTATTAAAAATTGGATATAGCAGGGCTTTACAGTGCAAAATATATGTTGCACGTGCTATCCAAAATTTCGGTCTGTTTGATGAATGAAATTACCGCAGTAGCACCTGCATTAGACCCGTTCATACGAGTCAGACTGTTTGTCACTGTTAGTAGAGACTCTAGTCTGCACTGCAGTTCATACATTTCACTGATAAACCAGAGAATTATACAGTGAAACTGGGCTTCTTGATCAAAGAAAGTCTATCTTTACAAATATTTGTGTACTACACATGGAACTTTTTTTTTTGATTATTTTTTGGGCATTTTTAGGCCTTTTTTATTGACAGTACAGCTGAAGGAATGAAAGGGGAGAGAGAGGGGGAATGACATGCAGCAAAGGGCCACAGGTCGGAGTCGAACCCAAGCCTGCTGCGTCGAGGTGTAAACCTCTATATATGGGCGCCCGCTCTACCAACTGAGCTATCCGGGCGCCCATGGAACACTTTCTTTATGCTACATTACAACCAAACTCTTCTTCTTCTCCCCGGAGTCAACAAACACGAGCTGATAGCCTCAAAAAGAATAATTTCTACAGACTTGTTGTGTGAAGCTTTTTCCTCTCACCTCTCTCAGAGTGGCCAGAGTCCTCTTGTCAATAGTTGCCTGTTTCTGCAGCTCCTTGTGCTCCCTCTCAAACTCCCTGGCTTTGACTGACACCTCCTTCAGCCTATCCACTTCCTTACTCAGAGTCGCGCCCTCTTTCTCTACTGTGGCCAGTCGCCGGGCTTTCTCCTCCAGCTCTGTCTCTTTACCCTCCAGCAGTGTTCTAAGCCTCCAGCTCTCCTTCTCCAGTTGCTTCCTGCCCTTCTCTGACTGCTCCAAGTCCAATTGGAGCTTCCTCCTCTCCTCTTCAACTTCCTCCCTCCGTCTCCGCTCCTCCTTCAGTTCTTCTACTTCCCTTCTCAGTTCCTCTTCTCTGGCCTGGGTCTCCTGCCTCTCTCTCTCTTCCTCCTCCCTCTCCTCTTTGCTCCTTTGTATTTCCGCCTCTAAGCGATGCTTCTCCTGGTTCAGAGCGGCAACGTTCAGCTCGATCCTCTCTGCCCTCTTCCTTTCTCCTTGTGCCTCCTCTCTGGCCTCCTCCAGCCTCCTCTGCAGATTCTGTGCCTCCCTCTGTGCCTCTTTATGCTCCTCCTGTAGGGAGACCAGGCGGGCGGATGAGGAGCGCATGTTTTCCAGGGAGCAGCGCAGGTCCAGGTTCTCCTTTGACAGCAGGCCGTTCTCCGCCTCTTGCCTCCCCAGTCGCTGCAGTTCCCGCTGGGCCTCCTCCGCCTCCCGCTTCAACCTGTGCACCTCCTGCTCCAGGGAGGACACCTGCTTCTCTAGAGCCTCTGACCGCTCGCTGCATGCACGTAGAGAGGCCACCTAAAAGCAAAATAGAGACGTATTTCTAATACAGTATTGTTTGTATCAATTCAGTTAGCTTTAAAGAATACATTATACATAAAATGTATATTAAATATCTTGTTATTATTACCTCTCTGTTCAGAGCTTCTCTGCTCCTCTCCAGCCTCGCCGCCTCTCGCTCCACCTCCTCACACCTCCCTGCCCTCTCTCTCAGCCTCTCTGCCTCCTCGCTGGCTAGTTTGAGTTGGGTTTCTACTCTGGCCAATCGGGAGCTGGTGTCAGTGATGTTCTGGTGCAGTAGGCAGTTCTCTGTTTCCACCTCGCGGACCCTCGCCTCGCTGTTTGACTGAGCGCGCTCCTGAAGGGACGCCACGGCATCAGCGAGGTGCTGCTTCTCACTCTCCAACTCTGAGATCTGATTGGACACAAAGGGTGGAATACAGTGTGAACAAAAGGATGCATTGTGGTCTCTTATAATGAACATTAACAATGTCTTACGTGTGTGTGTGTGTGTGTGTGTGTGTGTGTGTGTGTGTGTGTGTGTGTGTGTGTGTTTGACATGTTTATGTTGCGGGCCTTGAAGGAGCAGACCCTCATATATCATGTCATGCCGGACAGACCGTCTGCACTGAGTGTGTGTGTGTGTGTGTGTGTGTGTGTGTGTGTGTGTGTGTGTGTGTGTGTGTGTGTGTGTGTGTGAACTACCTGTCTGTCTTTCTCTGCCTTCAGAGTGTGCATATCTCTCTCCAGACTCTGTTTTTCCTTCAATATTTCCTCTCCCAGAGACTCCATGTCCTGATTGGTCAGTCTCTCCTGGTCCAATAAACCCTGGAGACGGTCCAACTAACAAACGATAAAGATACTGTTAGTTATTAGTAACATACAAATGAGTAACAGTAATAGAAAAAAATGTATCTGTTATGCCTGTTCCCTCTATCGACATACACACAGTACACACATACAGGTATATTCAAGCCTCCTACCTTCTTGCTGAGGCCTTGGTTCTCCCTGTCTAACTCCTGGGTGTGGAGCTGCTGCTCCTGCAGGAGGTGGTTCTCCTCTTTCAGTCTCTCTATAGAGGATTGAAGCTCCCGGTTCTCCTTCTCCAGCTTCAACACTCGACTGGAAACACACTCGTTCAGCTCATGGACCAACGACTTACGAGCTGCGGAGAATAATACGGTTTGGACAAAGAAAATTGAGAAAGAGAACAACATTCCCTGGAGTGGACACACAAATCACAAACAGGGTATGACAGAATATAAAGAAAAAGTGCGTGTCTTACTCTCTGTGTTAGTGTCATTGTTCTTGGTCAGCTGTTCCAGCTCCCAGCCTAGATGAGCGGACTCGTTCATACTCTGTTTCTGTCCAATCTCCAGCAGCATGTTCTCCTCCACTAGCTCCTCCAACCTCCGACGTTCATTGTCCCTCTCCTGCAACAAATACACACACACACACACACACACACACACACACGCACGCACGCACACACTTAGCAAACCTAACTAACTTTCACAAACAGTTTTTTAAAATAAGGGTGGGCAATATTTTGTACTGACATGCAAGGACAAAAAAGGGTTTAAAAAATACATTAACCTAAACCTTTGGCACAAACAGTAAGCCCTCATTCATAATTCATACAGTTGCTTTGTTCTGATATCTGGGTACGGTAATGTGGAAAGACTGCCTAATACAACTATCATTTTATAGAACTTCTAAATATGTTAATGCCAACAACAACAAAAAATACTTTAAAATAGCAGATAGATGACATTGTTGATAATTGAATAGTGTAATACCATTTCCAGGTCGTGTATTTTAGCTCGAAGTAACAGGTTGTCTTTCTCCAACGTATGCAGTTTATCACAGCGCCCCCTGGAGGCTGAGACCTGCTCCTCCAACAGCACCTTTGTCTCCATGAGAGTTAGGTTGTCCTCGCGAAGCTCCTGAATGAATGAAACACACAAGCACGCACGCACGCACGCAGAGATCCAATTTAGGACACAGTCTCTCCTAGTGTCTACTGACAGAAGACCTGAAAACGATGGTGTATGGATGTGTAGTGTGTGAAGCTTGTGTCTGTACCTCCATTCTGGTCTTGTAGAAGTGAACGTCATTGAGTTTCTCTTTACATCTGGTCAGTTCGGTCTCTAGTCGGTCAACCCGGGCTGCTTTTTCCCTCAGTGAGTCTACCTCGTCCCGGTACACTCTGACGGAACGAGCCTCACAAGACAGCGACTGGTTCTGAACCCCACACACACACACACACACACACACACACACACACACACACATATATGATTTTCCATTGACTTGATTTGTTGTTCAAATAATTACCTTTAATTACATTAAAATTAGAACATAATACAGAATATGACAGAAAGACTGTTCAGACCTGGTCCGAACCAGGAAAACGTCCATATAGGTCTATTTTAGGTCATTATCCAAAGACAAATTGTGTAGTGGATCCCCACCCTTAAGGCTGTTTTATGCTTTTGTGTCGAATCGACAACATACCTCCGCAGACCCCTCTGCGTCGACGCAAACCCCTCTGCGTCGACGCAAACCCCTCTGCGTCGACGCAAACCCCTCTCCGAGCCCTCCGCCGTAGCTAGACAAAAATTTCCTCCAAAAATGTGTAACTTCGCATCGAGGCGACGCAGACCGCAAGGACTGTGATTGGTCAACTCGTCCTGTGAGTTGATAGTCGGTGTTTCAAGCAGCCTACTGTGGGGAGTAGCAACATGCTAGTTCACTGACATACAGTAAGCTTTGCAAATAAACTCAGACATATTTTGGTTACAATGACGGGGTTATCCGTTTGTATTTTTAAGTGTCTATTTGTCGGTAACGTTTTGAAATTAGCACTTCGCTGGCAAGCAGTACTTTGTGGGCAGTTGTGCTAAAGTTTGCTTGCTAACATAACATAAACTGGCCGGCAGACACCTCGCAAATGACCTCAGACTTATCATCCCCTAGCAGTATGGCGGTGGAATGCACCGCGATGCAAAGCAACCCTGCTACGGCGTGGAGTTGACGCAGAAGTATGAAACAGCCTTTAGAGATAAACCATGAAGTCCAAACTGATTTTCTTCTGGGTTTCTTCATAATTGTCCTTATAAATGGGTCCTGACCTCTTGTTTCTGTCGCTGTAACTCCTGATCCAGTCGCTCCACTTCATGTTTTGAATCCATCAGCTGCTCTGTCTTCTCCTCCCTGGACACACACACACACACACACACACACACACACACACACACACACCTTTTTTTTTATAATCCATCTTGTTGTATAATCAGCCACACACCCTGGTAATGTCTAGATAGGCTGATAGTAACTACTAACTAACAGTAATGACAATGTAGAAACTTACAGACTTACTGTAAGTCTTTAATATAGCTAGTAGACAGTATATTCTGCAGAATGACTTCCAGTTGCTGTGTGTAAAGTGGGAGTGTATGGTTTATCTGCAAATTGATGGATCCCCTATGTGATTACATTGTAGATCTATCAGAACTAGACAGCATAATAAGCTATGTTGGATATTTAATGAGTTCCAGCTGCTGCTTGTATCAACACAGTTCAGCTTTTAGCCACATGGAAAAGATTGGTTTCTGCTTGTTGTCACTATGACCTTTCACATTATTAGTGACATACTGTATGTTATATGACATATGATCTAATGTGAACAACAACAAAAATTAGAGCAGCTTGAAATAATTTGATAGGTTGTGTTTACGTTCTTGGAATAAGTTTTAAAAGACTTACAGCTCTTGTCTGTATCTGCGGAGCTTGGCTTTGGTATCAGCGAGCTCCACAGACAGATGCTGCTTCTCCTCTTTGGTGAGCCCAGACACAGCCGGTCCACCGTTATTCACTCCCACGCCTCCAGAACTCTGCCCACGCTCTGGGCTGCTCATGCCCAGGTTCCTGAACCCTTCCTGGGGCTGTTGACTGGACAGGTAGTCCCTCTCCTGGGTCAGATTCACAATCACCTGAAGGGCAGAAGAGTTTTTGCTGAATTCCCATTTCATTCTTGGTTTTCTCATTGAAATAATACTATGGACAGACCAATTTCGCTACATGTATTCAAGTGAAAATCCTTTAAAACAGTATTACATAATTTAACACTACAAATTGGACTTTAATCACAATAATCAAACTTATGTATCCAAACTTACTGGATCATATTCAACATATAACAAGTAGACAATGACTGGTCTTTGATTTTTTATAGAGATTTTAAGTGTATTAAATAGTCTTATCTTATATGTTATATAGTTACTGTATAGCTTATGTTATCAATATCAGCCTGGCAGTGGTTGTTTCATTATTTTTTATTATTACCTCACTGGCTTTGTCTCTCTGGTCAATCAGTTGCTGTAGCGACGCAGCCATGTTGCGGGACACAGGTTCTAGCTCTTCGTGTGCGAGCTCTGATCCTTCCTCCAGCCAGGACAGGTCAAGAACGTTCAGCTGGTTATGGGTCACCTGCAACAGACACACAAACATAATATAATGTTGCAAAATACAGCACAAGTTAGGCTGTATACAGTAGTATAGTATACAGTGGCTTCCTCCGTGCACATACAGCATATTCAGTGCTCATTCTAGCACTTTATTTTATTTACTGGTAAGAATATGCATGTTCATTTGGAAATTGGTGGCAAGCATGTACAGTTGTATGTTGGTTCCTCTAACAAGTTCTCAGGGTTTGTTTCATTCCACCTGTGTATTATCTGTTGTTGTTGTATATTTTTTATTTTATATGCACAAATAAAAAGACAAATATTCAAACACAATATGTCACTTTTCACAGCTGCACCGTTTGATTCAATGGAACATTTTAAACGACTTACATTTTTCACAGTCATTACTGCTCGATTTGGCTTGATTTGTTTGAAACATTTGGAAACCTCGGGATCTTAACAGGAATTGAAAACAACAAAGTTCTATGAGTTTGAACAATGCTTGTCCACAGAGCGAGTAATGACAGACTCTTCAAAGTGTCCGTGGGGCTGGAGGCGTTTACTAGCATGGTAGCATCGCTAGCGTGACTTCATCATCACAATCATCCAGCAGATAAAGTCCCAGAAGTAAAGGGCTGACCTGATATGGCTGGACGGAAGTAAATAAGCAAGCTGTCCAAAAACCACATTCATAACAAAATGGATAGTCTTTGAATTAATTACTGCTGGAGTCTGGAGACTACCACCGGAGTCAGTGAACAGCCAGAAAAGCTCAAAGAGGACATTCATCATTCAATTCTGTACGTATTTAGATCACATAATGACAACTGAACCGTTTCCATCACAACTGAGCAAACTCCATTCACTGATGAAGACTGTGAGGTGTGGTTGAAAGCCCCAGAAAAAGTGATGTTATGTTTTGCATTTGTCATTGTCCTGCTAGTCTTTATAATTCATGTTCAGTGATGATTTCACGGAAGTTGGGAAAACTCCACAACAAATATTTGAAATAGTGATCTACATTTATCACTGGTATGTTTCTATTATAGGCCAGCATTGTGCTCTACTGACCTCCTGGATGTGGGAGACGATGGCAGCTTGGGTCTCAATGTCCAGCAGCTTGATCTTCTCTATCATCTCCTCCTTACGCTCACACTGACACACACACACACACACACACACACACACACACACACACAGAGTTCGGCTTTAATCGTTTTTTTTAAAAATCCATCATGTTGTATAATCAGCCCACACCATGGTGACACACACACAGAGCAGGAAATTATGATAGCAGATAACAGATAACAGAATTGAATATAGTTGTGGTTGGTTTTTCTATGTTGCCACTGCTGGGGTGGCAACATCAACACCACTTTCTTTTAGCTTTATCCACCCCTATGATGAACATCACTATTATAATTATGGTTATCATCATTATTTAGAACATTATTAACCTTATGGTGGCAATGTACTGTATATAAGTACTGACCCTTATGTATGTATGTATGTATGTATGTATGTGTATATATATATATATATATATAGGTAAGTGTATGCATGCATATGCAAACACACTGTATGTATGCATGTATGTAGAAAGTTATGTTTAACTTAGTTTAACAAGTGTATATGTTTTGTTTTTTCTATATTTTATCTTTCTTGTCAATTTTTCCTTGACAATTTGTTTGTTACTCTTAAAAATGTGAGAGGGGGGGGGCTGATATTAGCTGAAGCTTCTGACCCTACCCTTTGGTTACGACCAATAAATTCATTCATTCACTCATTCATTCATCTGTATTTCCATTCATCGCTCCCTCGCGGCCTCTTTCCTGTAACCAGTAGAACCAGTACAGGTAGGGAGTAGGAAGGAGGGAGTGATAAAGGGAGAAACTGAACAGCCACATGCAGATGGAAAAATGAAGAAGAAGAAAAACACTTTTGTGGGTTCAGAGTCATGGGAGAGGTGAAAACAATGAGAGACAACAAAGAGCTGAACGCACTAACACACAGACAGAGAAACCACCTGCGCCCGACCTCCCACGTGACTAGCCCCTCCTCTTTAATTACAGGTAACCCAAATAACTCTTCACTCGCCACATCTGGCTGATTCTTGAATGAAATGAATTTGAAAATAACAGATTTCAAAATAAACTGCATTACCGTGTTAACTTAATTAAAGTATACAAATATTTACTTACATGTACTTATACAATTACATTTGTTATAGTGCCCTTGAGCAAAGCTCTC
>NC_050190.1:30434493-30549493 GCF_008315115.2 Sander lucioperca
CAGCCTGCTACATGACCCATTTAGACACGCACACATACACACAAGGCCTAAATCCATGGCCCACAAACGCACTGGGCTCACATTTCTAATCCGAGATCAATAAAATGATGGCAGCTAACAGCAGATCTGACTTTGACTAAGCTGCTAAGTTCTGTGTTTCACAACTTTCTCACCACTTTCACCACTTTAAAAATCCAAATCAGAACTCATTCCTCTCCTCCTTAGAAGTAGTGAAGGCACAGTAATGACAAACTTGCTGATTTTTCTGGGAATATCATGGCCTTGGAGCTGGACCTCGCCCTGCGGTGCGGCCAAAAAGAAGACTAGAAAACAACTAAACAGGACGGAAAGGCTACTCGGATCACACTGTGAAGCACCCAGAAGCGCTCTTGGTAACTCCTTTTCTTTCCTTTCTTGTTTTCTATTGAATAAAGGGAACATTAGCACTGTGTCTCTGGGGATGGCCACATAATAACAATAGGGAACACTACTCTCTAGTAATCTCACGGCGCAACCTCCAGAACACAAAACAGCAATCGTTCCTGACTGTGGCTGGCAATAAAACACTGTCGACGAGTTTGACCAGGGTCAACATTGTGTGTGTGTGTGTGTATGTGTGTGTGTGTGTGTGTGTATACGAAGTAGACCAGAGGATATGGAGTTCAAAACATCTCATGTAGGCTCAGGGTTTTGTTCTGCAGTTCCCACGGTAACCAAGGAGGAGTAAAGCGAGAGGAAAGGGGCACAAGAAAGAGAGCAGGGGGCGGGTTCTGCCTAAGTTGGCCTTCTACACAACAATGAAATCTCTTTCACATGAGCCAGAGAGCTGTCACACTCAGACATTGTGGAAGTATTACATAGACTCTCTGGTCGGATAGAAGGAGTACAAAAAAAGTTCTAAAAACGAATAATGTCCTTTCTGGTTTTTGGTCTATAAAATCTATCAGAAAATGGTACAAAAAAAAGAGTCAATCAGTGTTTCCCAGAGCCCAAGATGACGCCCTCAAATGTCTTGTTTTGTCCACAACTTAAAGATGTTCAGTTTACTGTCACAGAGGAGTGAAAATAGGAGTCACAGAGGAGTGAAATATTTACATTTAAAAAGATAATTCTCGCTTTATTTCATAAAAAATTACTCAAACTGAATAACGTTTTATCAGAATTCCTCATACATTTCATTTTGAGGTGACAAAAGAGGTTGCTTGTATTGCTTGCCATTGACAGCCTGCAAATATCTGACCAACCTACAGATAAGGCATCCCTTTTTCCTCAACAATTAATTTATTTGTCATTTGGTCCTGTCACTGTCTGTGTCAATTTATTTATTATTTATTACAGTTCAGTTCAGTCCAGTCACTTTATTATTATCCCAAATGGGAAACTTGATATGCAGTCAGGAGTGAAAGGTAAAGAAGAAACACATTCAAGCAACATACAAACAGACAAGGCAACAATACAAAGACATGAGTACAAAAAAAGGTTTCCTGTATGTAATACACACAACACCATTTATACCATTTATCACCACTGGAGCAATCTCTAAAAACAAAACAAAAAAGCACTAAGCCGAGTTATTGCACATGGGACAACGGAGTTTTTACTCCAATTGGTCTTGAACCGAGGTACTCTAAATCTGTGACCTGAGGGGAGTATTACGAACTCAGAGTGAAGGGGGTGATTTGTGCAGTCTAATATAGACTGGGCCTTACAAAGTACTTGCTGGTCAAAGTTAACCATCAAGGGGGACTGTGGGAAACCTATCACCTTGCCAGCAACCTTTACAATATGGCTGAGGTGGTTTTTGTCCCTGATGTTCAGGTTACCGTACCAAGCAATCATGGCAAAGGTAAGAACCGATTCAATAAAAGACTCATAAAATAAGGACATACTTCTCCTATCTACGTTAAAAGGGTTTAACTTCCTAATGAAGTACAAATGTTGCTGTCCCTTCTAACAGACTGCATCACAATTCACATCAAACTTCAGGTTTTTATCGATGACGGCTTGGGCTGCACAATTAATCGAATTTTAATCACGATCACGATTTTGGCTTCCCACGATTAAATTCACATGTGTGGAAAGCGGTCGCACAACAACTTAAATGGCATACTCCTTCATAGTATCCTTCAACAAAGGAGGAATGTAGCACAATATGGATGTGAAAGCAGTTATAATTAGCCTATGTGACAATAAAATTTGTTTTGGTTAAAATCAACAAATAATCGTGATAATCGTGATCAATATATTGATCAAAATAATCGTGATTATCATTTTGGCCATAATCGTGCAGCCCTAATGACGGCTCCCAGATACTTGTACTGTTCAACAAACTCAATTCCAGTTCCCTTAATGAAAGTCTTAGACCGCCTATCCCTAACATGGAAATCTGTTTTAATGTAAAATTAATCTTATTTTCAATGGTTAACATGTTGTGAGTTGTGTTCTTGTGTGACATGAGAAAAAAAGTCTACAAATCCCCTGAGTTCTGTAAGTAGAGCGAGCTGCTTTTATCCACCATTTACATGTGATAAAAATGTGCACTTAATTTTCATGGAAAATAACGTGACTTGCGAATAGGCTACAGAAGTTAATGACGAACAGTAAAAACGTAGCCTACTGTAGCCCAGCCTAATAATAATTTGTAAAAAAGTTAACAGATCTGTGTGTGTGTGTGTTTTATATCATTAGTGAAGTCTCCATTCTCGGGGCATATAAGCCCTGCTCGCGTGAGGCACGCCGCATCCTGCTCGCGCTGTTCTGTAGTTCATTAAAAGTTTATTAATACTGAACGCGTCTGGCCTGTCTATCTATATTGCACCAAATACGACACTGCACTCCCTTGTGAAGTCGTTTGGATGAAAGGTTCTCAAAATAATCAAAATGCAAACAGACAGACAGACACATAGAGATTCCTGCCTTTATTAGAGATAATAATATGTTCAGCCCCCTCTCTCCGAAGCTTCGAATATTCGATGCTCATTACTACCGAAGCTTCGAAGCTCAAAAAATGGTATTCGGACCAGCCCTACAGAAGTGTTGTCTTTTCCTGGTTTTAAAGCTTTACAGTGAAGTGTATTTTGTGAAAGCACCATTTGTCAACCCTACAATATTGCCGCAATATCGACATTGATGTTTTTGGTCAAAAAGTATCGTGACGTTTGATTTTCTCCGTATCGCCCAGCTCTAGTATACTGTGAACTGGAGCTGAAACAAATATTCAATCAACCAATTAGTCAATTGACAGAAATAATCAGTTAATCGATTGTCAAAATTGTTGAAGTCATTTATCAAGACAAAAAATGCCAGACATTCCCCAATGACTTCTCCAGTCCCTGAGGATTTTGGTAAGGTTTGTAAGGTTTCCCGTGTACGATTGATTATATTAAACAATGTAAATGGTAACCCTCACGTTTTAGAAGCTCTAACAACCAAATGGTATTTTTTTTTTTATTATTTTGTCTCAAATTTCTGATGAATTTTCTGTTGATCAATGAATCCGTTACTTATTCCAGCATGTGGGTGAAACAGTCAGACGGAAAACCCAGCAAGAGTGTGAAAAGAGTAAATAGCTTAGTATTCAGAGCTAGTGATATCAGGTTACTGTGCTTTGTACAACAGAGAGGGAACAGAAGGGAGGTAAGAGACACCCCCCCGCACACACACACACACACACACACACACACACACGCACACACACACACACACACAGAGTGTCACACGCTTTGTCTCTGGGGAGACTGGGAGAAGTCACTGGACCCGCTTGTATGTCTGCTGAGACATCATCTAATTAGGAGAAAGCCAACGCCTAGCCCCTTATGAACAGCTGTATATGTGTGTGTGTGTGTGTGTGTGTGTGTGTGTGTGTGTGTGTGTGTGTGTTCTGTTCTGTTCTTGCAGCTGATCCTAAATTAAACTAAGTGCCATTCTGAGGCTCATAACTCAATGACCTAAAGTGTGTGTCCATGTGCATGTGTGTGGTTGAGTGTATGTTAAAACCAGGGTATTTGACTGTGGTTAGAGCTTAATCATCACGGACAGATTAACCCCACACAGCCCAAAATGACCCACTTGTGTACACACACAACAGTCGACAGCAGACGTGGTCTTTGTTGTGTCTGATCTGCATCAGCTACACGTGATCAACGCTATACTGAAGTATTCTGTATTATCTGAGACACTTTCCCTTTGGTAGCAAAATGAACCAGATGACAGGCCTCTTCCATAAATCGTGCGTACGCACAAATTTGACCTTAGGAGTTGTACTGTACTGTCATACACTTTAGCTGGGTAAGAATTAGATTTCTGAGCAGCCGTGTGTAAAACTACAATTGTTAGAAAAATGATGATTACATTCCACTTTTCTGTTGATATTAAACTGTTTGCATAGTAGAAAGCCAAAATACTGCTGGCACTCTCACGAGATAACATGGGAGGCACTGACTGACCTTGTGGGGAGCACCAGAGATAAAGAAGATGACATCGACTCTGTATTAGGACTTCATTGTACTCGTAAAAAAGCTGTTGTTAAAGGCTTTAATCAGTCATTTCCTGTACTTATGCTGCGAGTGCTGTAAAACTGACTCTACTTGCAAGTAAACAAACTTTGAGAAAACGTCAGTGATTCTGTCCATTCCTTGATAAATAATAATCTTAACAACAATACTGATCACAGACAACAATGAACAGGTCTACCTGAAAGAAGTAGAGGTCAGGACAACAGCCTACTCGTGAATGTCAACAAGACTAAAGAGATGAATGTGGACTTGTAGGAGTAGTGATTGCTCAGTATTTGAGAGTGAGCAATCACTACTCCTGCACCATTGAAAGCGCCATGGCGGGAAACATCACTGCCTGGTACGGAAACGGCACGGAACAGGACCGCAAGGCCCTGCAGAGAGTGGCAATAGGCGGTGCTCTACCCTGCCTAAAGGGTTTTTTACACCAGGTGCTGCAAGAGGCCAGCACTGAGAGGCTCAGGAGGAGCTTCTACCCTCAGGCCACTAGGATCCATTAAACGCATATGTTTATTGAAATTGTATTGTAATTGTAACTTAAATTGTATTTTAAATGACTTCACATGACAAAATAAATGGATTGAATGATTGACATGACCGCATGTTGTAGTATTACAGAGATACAACTAAATAAATAATGTCCCTGAGGGGATCAATACAGTATTCGGATTCTGAGAGAGGAATGACATTTTCACAAATGCCTCATAAGAGGAGTGTTGGCAATGACACGTGTGTGTTTTGAACTGTCCTTAATTTGAGCATTTTGAGTATTGCTGCCAGGCCCATGATGTAATGTGACCATCCTCTCAAAGCTAATCTGAGCTCCTTGGTTGGATACATAAATCCTTTGTGCATGTGTGTGTCTGCACACAGTGTGTCCTTTGTGTAAATCAGCGATAAGGTGCTCAGATGCAGTTGATTTGGCTGAGCTGCAGCCATGTCCTGTTGACACACACACTTCCTCTGAGTTCTAACCCCACACAGCGATGGGAGTGTACTGATTGCGTGTAGTAAGCTACTTTGATACAATATGGAAACCATATATTCACTTTTGCCTGCATTCTAGGACAAGAAGGTTAGAAGCAAGGTAAGAAGCATGCAACACAATAAGCGGTCTGAAAAAATCTCAGCCAACCAGTGCCGCGCCAGAGGGCAGTGTCGCTGCGCGCGGCCATTGACTGTGTTTACGCGATGCTAGTTAACATTTAATTCACTGAATAACCTGAAAACGACACCAGGCTGCAACAGCATAACCAGATCTCTATAAACATCAGACTGCTGGGTTATAACTCGGCTCAGCCAGACTGAGAAGCCCTACGAGTCCTCTGGTTCATTCGAATGCGTGTAGAGTGTGTTCTGCGGTAGCGGGGACCACAGGCAATGCCGGAAAATATGCAGTGGCTACGCGGCAAAAAGTTGAAACCGGAACTTTTGGATATATGCAACCCGACGTCACGCTGCAGAGGCCAATCACATAACCTTTGATGAGATAAAACACAATGGAGTGTGTAAAACGTGCAGTAAAATGCTAGCACCATAGGGAACACAATAGAAAATGGGCTGTTTAACACTCGCACACCGCTGCACAACCGTGCATTAATGGCCTCAATCTCAGACAGACTCAAACCAAGGAATAGTTCAGTAATATTGGTAAAAATTCTACATGATATTTCATTTACGAAACAAAATATGGAGCAATTGATATACTAATACTACTTGGTTAAGATTTCTTTTTGCATGGGTGAAAAATAAATGATAATCTGGAATCCTGCTCGTCGACTGGGTGCAGTTCGACCCATGAACGTTTCCTATCACGTGTGTGTGCATACCTGGTAGTACGTCCTGATGTGTCTGGTGAGAACAGTCAGGTTGTGAAGGCGAAGCGACACATCATTGTTCACATTCTTGTTCAGCCTCTGATGGGTTGGGCTGGGGTCACTATGGAGACACACACAAACCACAGGAGCACTTAGATTGACGTTACTTATTTCCCTTTAAGACAAAGATCATATTACACACAGACACAGACACACACATCCCAAGTGCAGGGTAACTTTTGTGTTGGAGAAAAATTTATGCTCACATCAATGCACATCACAGCCTGTGCCAGACTGATTTGCATGTGAACAGAGGGTGTAATGCTGTCTGGCTGACCTACTATGGCGTCCGTCCATTTGATGGTGAAACTATTCTAAATATAGACGCAAGCGGCAATGATCGGGCTCCATGCAGACTGCAAGCATTTGGATGGACTGGATTTTCTTTAAAATAATTCATCATTGTGGCCGGGTTGGCTCAGTGGGTAGAGCAGGCGCACATGTACTGAGAGGGTTATGCCTCGACGCAGAGGTCCAGGGTTCGACTTCGACCTGTGACGATTCCCTACACGTCTTCCCCCTCTCTCCCTCTCTCCTTTCTCACCTAGCTGTCCTGTCAAAAATTAAAGGCGGAAAAGCCCAAAAAATAATATTTAAAAAAATAATAATAACTAATCGTTGTCATGAAGACGCGTTTCACATGACTACATTTGTAGCCATTTTGATAAAAATTGATTGGCTTGTATAATTGAAACGGATTAATGTATCAAAATATCTTGAACAACTTAAGAGCAGTTAAAAATCATACAAAATGTTCACAGGTTACAATAGGCGATCTTCAACTTCATATGACCTCACTGACCACTTGACAATACACCACATGCATGAATTGCCAAATTGTTGGCAAGTCGGCTCCACGGGGATTCCAACCCTTGAGCTTTGTATCCTCCGCTTTTTTAACTTTCACAATTTTATTTATTTCATACATTATCATTCACAATGTACTCCAGTTGCTTTTGGTGCTTCCACTTCAGCCGATATCTTTTTTTTCTCCGGTATATACACTTCAAGTTGCACCAGTTTCTTTCAGGACTTCCACTTCCACTTCCACTGACACTTCTAACTCAATGCATCACTTACACAATTTTAGCTCCTAACTCTTCCTAATGTTTCAATAACAGCTAAATTTACTTCAGGAAATATATCCCTTTGTAGTTTTATTCCTAGTCAACAAGTCAGTCAAACCAATAGTCAATTAAAGAGTGCCGCATTAAACTGCAATATAATTGCAAATTTCTGCCCCAGCTCAGTTAAAAGGTTAGAGAGAATAATAGGTTTACAGACTGACCGATGACTGGTTCTCTGACTGACTGATCTCTGAGTAGCTTTCCTGTAATATTCCTCATGCCTCCTCCTCTGTAACCCACTTTCCCATAACCCCCTGCACCCCCCCCCGCCCCCCACACTTGTAAGCCTAGCCTACATTCAGTGTGTGAAGAACAATAGCGTGATTATCATTGTTTCTGAGGACAATAACTAACATATGACATGTGGTCTGATTGGGGACAGAGTGCCGTCTGGATGGGAGAAGATTTAGATTCCACACAAGTAGGTAGGCTTCAGTATTATTGTTGTGGACAGTATTAGTGCGGTCTGTCCACACCAGAAAGAATTAAAGAATAAGCCTGACAATATTCTATATCTTTTATTGTCAACAAATCCTATGAAAAGACCAAAACCAACAATGAATGCGTCTTACTAACAAGCAGTGTGTGTGTGTGTATCCAAAGCCTGATATATTTTATTCCTCAGTTCATCAATGAGCCACATGATCACACTGGGTAATATCTTCCTTAATTACCATGAGTTTTGCATGTTCTGTTTGCATAAAAACTGTCATACTTACAAAACCTGGATATTGTCACAGCATACTCATAGTATGCAAGTAATGTAATGTAAGCCAAACCATATTCTGCTGTCTGAAATGTACGTCCAGCACTCATGTAGGATCACCTTCACAGCTGTGACTGATTCTCTCCGTGCATTGACAGCTTTTTGATTTATTGTATCTGGATATATTGTTGGTAGACATGCATAAACTGAATCTGTTAAGAGTTGTTGCACCACACTCTTACCAGAGGTGTTGGAAAACATTGATTTAGATGCATTGCGTCTCTCCCTTGAAAGACGATGTCTCCGTTTGAATATTCGCCCTTTTTTATTGACAATAAGCCAGTAATTGAGTCACTCTTACAGTAAGAATTATGGCCAATGAGCAACCGCCTTAAAATAAATAAAATGTTTATACATTTTCTTTTACACCCCTAATGTAAGTTGTGTAAAGATACTGGAAGTAAATTCATTTTAATTATAGATATTACAAATAAGTTGTTTTAAAAGTAGCAAGAAGTCACACAGTGAGAAGAAATAAATCACGTATAGAAATAAAACATTTTGATGATCGATGAACGTTTAAAATAATCGCATTGTAGCCCTCTGAATCGGATTGTGAGGTGCCTAGAGATTCACAACCCTGACTTTTGTGTGTCTGCAGCTGTGTAACTCCTGAGTCAGAGTACAAACTGACAGCCGCTCAGTTCTAAAGGGACTGTTAATGATCTAAACGTTTGCTCTCTACTGGATCTCTTGATGCAGATTTTGGCACATCTGGCGGTGGCGCTTACGACCTGAAACCAGCGAGTCAGGATGTGGTCGCACAAACACACTTCGACAGACACACACAGGAAACGCTGGATTAACTCACTTACCGTTCATATACCCAGTCCAGATTCACACTAAAGAACGTTTTTTTCACTGACTCATGCAATAGAACATTGACCTCTCACTCTGTATGGTGTCACCTACATGTGTGTCATGATCTTGTGCAGAAAGACGCCATTCACCAGCTCCATGAACATGTTGACCCGCTCCTCTGAGCCGGCTTCGTCGCACGAACCCAAAGGACCCAGCGTCCGCACCTAGAGGCAGAAAGAGACGTCAACTACATCGCAGCAAGAAGTATGAACTGATCCCTCGATAAACACTTGATGTTTTTCCTTCCAACTCAATATGCTGGTTGACATCCTGTTGAATTCTCAATCAAGATTTCTAAATCATGTTAAATCAACTGGGCATCTTCCAAAGGGACGGTGCCTTCATGGACAGCGTTTTAGGGCTGCCCCTTCTAAGACGATTAGTCGACTAATCGGTCGTTTTGGTCTTAGTCACAAAAAAGCTATAAAGTGGCGCTTTTGCATGATTCTTTGTGGAGATACTCAGTTTCAGAGATCTGATGATAAAATCAACTAGATTAGATTCAACTGTATTGTCACTGTGCAGAGTACAAGCACAGAGACAACGAAATGCAGTTTGCGTCTAACCAGAAGTGCAAAAAAGCAGACAAGTGCAATGTGATATACCAAGTATAGACAGGTGGTGCATAGACAGGACAAGAAATCTATTGCATTGTAGACAGTAGTATACAGTTGGTTTACAGAAGGTGGTTTGGAGTAATAGAAATTAAATATAAATATAAATGTGTGCAGTGTATTAGCAGTCACCTTATAAGAGCAGAATAAATATGGCTATGTAATATGAATAATGTATGAACAACATGTACAGATAGCAGTAGCATTATAATAGTAGTAAGAATAATATGGATATATGCAGTGTATTAGCAGAATATATTATAAGAAAAACTAAATAAATATGGATATTCACTATGAACCATATAGACAATTGACTAATTGATTAGTCGACAAAATCATGAGTGTCAGTGGGCTAAGAACTGTTTTAGTGGAGGACAGCCATACAGCGTTTCCTTGCTGAGCTGCAGCAGTGGGGGTGGGGGGGGGGGGTTAGTAACACAAGGAGGATCTTGGGTACTGAAAAGACTGCGGCTGAAACTTCATATTAGCTTCAGCTGAACATGCATCTTTGCGCAAAACGAGGCCTGTGGATTGAGTCCCCCCCCATCAATTACACTGATATTATGTTTGGAGGGCATCTCTTCGTGGCCAGTATCGACAGCAAGAACAATTACAGTCACAACTAACCCTCACAATGCACATATGGGCATGTCAGCAACGTTTTATGATAGACTTTACGGCTGTACTGGAACTAAAATGCCACAGACAGCACATTTTGACATTTATTCGGGGGGGTTTTGCTGAGAGTAATGCCCTCTCTTTAGAGGAACGCCCTGCTCATGCTCACACAGCGACACAGCTGGAAGGTGTCCAGTACAACCACAGTCTGATCTGCTGCTGGCCACAGGAGAAAGCACTACTCTTTCATTTTCTCCCTCAACCAGACCTGCCCTGAAACCATAGAGATTATATCGGCAACCTTCTGGTCACAAAAGCCATTTCTTTAAACGTTGGAGGTGCAAATAAAGAAAAAACAGAATGAGAAACGGGTAGCAGCTAGTCATTTTCCATGTGTCCGCTTTCTACCGGTGTGGCTGTGTTAATTGTGTTTGTCTGAGTCCAACAAAGATGGGGAAAAACAATGGTTGGCCAACCGGTCAGGTCAACATGATGGAGTTACAGAGAAACAGGAAGTACCACCAATAAGTTAGGTAACCTGTTGACTGCTCTGTGGGTTGTCATACTCTGGGATGGAATCCCATGTTGGCCAGCTGGAAGATCAAACTGGGTCCCAAGTAAACTCTGAAGACACTGACATCTATAGCACTAGGGAATGAATATGTTTAATGGTACATTTTTTTCTGTGTTTTGCTTTCTTTTAATGTTATGTTTTTAAACACATTTGCCCCTTGGACATGCAAGACAGCTAAAATGATTCAGAAAGTGAGAATATGTGGGTCGACTGGGGGAAATTACTGTGAACATCAGCATTTTAATGTAATGGCAAAAGATGATGAAGAGGTAAAGAAACAGCTGTAACTCAAGAAGTGCAGTGAAGCAGAAGAAACAGAATTCAAGTTTTTTCTGTTTGACAGTTAGTAGGCCTTAGTAGATCTTCACTTGGAAAGTCCCAGAGGCACTAACCGATATCTCTCAATAGATCACTTAAATCTGAGGTTTATACACTGGAAATGTAAACATTGCCAATCAATGGCTCGCTAGTAAAAGCGAGCAAACTACTGTCGAGTGGTAACGTTACATTAGAAGGTTAAAGCTGCTTGTTTTTTTTTACTGGTTAGTCAGGTAGTTAGTGTAAACAAATGCACCGAACTGAGAGAGAGAGAGAAACAAACAGAAAAGAGAAAGTTAAAACAGAGGCAGGGGGTCTGCAACTCGTGTGCGTCGTCGCACAACTGTTCCCACTCACCCACACCACCAGCGGTGACTCCATGAACGTGGCCAGTAACTCGGACAGAGTCACGTCCATGGTTGTTCCAGCGGCTTCCGAATCCGTTTATTAATCACCAACCGCTCCTAAATCCACGGCCAATCAGTCGATATCAGCAGCAGGCTCGCGGTGGGTCACCACACAGGACAGAACAAAGCCCCCGCGAGGCATCGACCCCCCCCTTTCGCGAGCTCACACCACTATTGTCTCGCGCTGTCCCGTTTCGCTAAACACTGGGTTTACAATGGAAAGCATTGGATATGAATACAAACTGTTCGAAATACTTCCACAATCGCTCATATGCATCCCAGAGTCCGTTCCGTTAGTTGAGCGGGTAAATATCCAGTTTACTTTCCGGCTGAAGGTGTAACACTTGATCCAAACTTCGCAGGGCAGTTGTTCCCGTTGCCAGGATACACGACTCTGACCGTAAAGCAGCGAAACGGCCGTGAAATAAGAAAAGAAAAGTAAGCAAAGTAGAGCAAAGTCAAAATGCACGACAGAGGAAAACACTGAACGTTGAAAAAGTTGTTTCCGTTGTTTGTTACACCTCTCTACCTCTCTCCTCTCCTTCTCTCCATCAACCTGACTGTGTGCGACCAGAGACAGGAGGATTGAGTGACAGGAGTACCGACCAATCCGCTACTGCAAGAAGCGCGGAGCCCGCCCTTTGCGATAAATCTGCCAATTACAGTGCAGTTATTTGGCAGATTTTTCTTTCAGTCTGACGTCACCGCCGTCTGCTACCAGCCAAAGACTTTAGACGGAACAAGATAGTGAGCGTCAAGGAAGAGTCCCACTTGGTACTTTTAAATGAGGATGGATTTTTAGCAGTTAGGTAATGTAGTGAGTGAATGTAATTAAGTGATGAATGGTCCTATATAGTTACTTTTTCATTTGTTTTTAATAGTCTTCGTAGAACAAGTTTCTTAAAGCAGAAAGCAGAACTTAAGGCTCCCAGATTTACTTTATTTGAATACACAAACACGAGAGCGAGAAAAAGAGAATTATAAAATGAAAATAAAAATATATATATTCCAACCATATTCAACATAACCAACTCACCTGTCCCACATAGGCAGACCACCTGCAGTAAACTATTTTAAGGGGTATTTTCCCTCGAAGCTAACACAGACAAAGATTGAGAGTAAACCTCTCGCTCTGCCTCGATGATCTCTGACTGCGCCTCAAACAGGTTGAAAAGGAAGCCAAAGATCAGATCAAAAGGACGCAAAGACCAAATAAAAAGTAGCAGTAACTGATAACAAGTGATTTCTATGTGACAATTGTACTTTTTATAAAGTCTTGAACTTGTTATGCAGGCTACTGATTACCTTGTAAAGTAAAACACGTAGTAAACATGATCCTCTTTAGAATTTAAGGAAAGTGGAGTGAGATGTTTTGATGCTGACTGACAGCATTAGCCTACATGTGGAGGAGTAATGGGGGGGGGGGTCAGACCTGTAGAAATCGCTCCTAGTCATATTTTTTCTTAAATCCAGAGCGTGCTTTGATTTGGCATGACCAGACAGGAAAGAAGCAAGTTTACCAGCTTCATGTTTAGAACCAGACCAAACACGTAGCCGACGCAAAAGTTGCAAAATAAGCTTTTTCGCGGAAGTGGTGGATCTGGGAAAGTATAGCCTACTGTAGCATGGCAGTGGACATTTTTTCCACTTCAAAGGTAACACATGGCAACGATAATATGTGAAGCAGCGCCCCCTTGTGGCTCCTTTTATGTTACTACACCCCCTAACAGAAAGCCATCCGCCAATATGCTGCTGTCTGAGTGATAACGTTACTGTGAAATTAACACTGGGGAAGGTGGGTGAAACCTGTTACTGTAATGTAATAAAACGGATAGGAGTGATAGTTTGTATACATCCTTCAACTGTTTAAATAATTATTTCTGACGTTACATTACACACACATTACACCAACGAGGACATATAAACTAGCACAAAAAGTAAGGAAATTTGTATTTGGTAGATTATTTCTCTGTGGTAACAATGCTTTTTGGCAATAAATCTTATACCGTTGGAAAGCCTGTTTAGTTGTAAGGAACATGTATTCGTGGGATGAGCAGCAGCGCTGAGTATGTGGGTTGCCGCCATGAAGAATAATACAATTGTATCAGTGGTAGTAGGCTACTTTCTAATATTTAACCTATACCATCTATTTCTGACTGTAATGTTTAAGATTTTGTTAAAACAAATTAGTTTTAAAATTTGAGTGGTGTGTGTGTCAAAAAACACCATGTTTTTGTTGTACTGCACATTGCTGCAGCTCCTCTTTTCTCCCTGTGTGTTGAGCTCTCTGTTTTAGCTCACACTTCTGTTCTATCTTTGTTGGGAGTCGCACATGCGCAGTAGCTAGGTAAGGACTACTAGCCAGTCAGAAGCAGAGTATGAGGGCGTGCCACGCTAGCAGCTAGACAGCATTATAACGTGTTCCAAAGTGACCACGTTTGTCTCTGAAGTAAAGGCTGGACTACAATAAAGCTGTTTGGAGCAGTTTGTGAACAGTGTTTTCTGTTGGAGATGGTAAGTCCCTTTGGGGTGGACTTTGGGCTTTATCACTTTGTAAACCTATTACATGCACAAAAAAAGATATATAACACTATAAAGGAAAGGGAAAAAGCCAAAAAGCGTAATATGAGCACTTTAAGATGTTGATCCCTGTGTCTTGAGGGCATTTTCTTGGCCAGGTCTGCTTTGGAAAAGAACTGTACTTAAAGAAACATTAAACCAAAAAAACACAAAGTCAGTCATTTTCTATCAATCATCTATTTATTTATTTATTCATTGTGAATAGTCATACAAAAGGCAGATTTACTCAGGAAGAAGTGATATCTGATAAACAAGTGGTATCAATTAACTTTACATTCAATAGTTAATTCCACTTAGCCCCACCCCCACTCCCTCCTGGACCAATGGCAGCTGAGGCAAACGGTGAAACCTGCAATCCTATTGGTGCATTCTGGACTTCATAAATCTATTTTCAATATTACAAATATATAAAGGCTCTACCCAGTGATAACAGTGACATTTTGTCAGGTCTACTTCAGGTCATAATAATACTTGACTGTCTTTAAAGACAGACGCGCGCACACACACACACACACACACACGTGCATACATACATTCACACACACACACACACACACACACACACACACACACACACACACACACACACACACACACACACACACACACACACACACACACACACACACACACACACACACACACACACACACACACAAAAAATATATAATAAATTCAGCATCATGTGCCGATCAGGAACACGACTAAAAACTACAACTTTCACGTTTTCTTTACTTGCTCCCCCCTCAGGGCTCAGACGTCATTTCTACTCAAATGTGATCAGACAGGACAGAAAGAGTCATCTGACAAGATAGTCTGTCATAGGTCAGTCAGAAAAAAAAACAGGCAGAAAATAAAAGCGTCAGACAGGAAATATCAAGTGCTGTGCCCTTTATTTTAGTGTTTATTGCAATAGTGTGCATGTCATCAGGCGAGCCAGCCAGAACCAGTAAGTCAGGGTTATGGCAGTTACACACCGGGCCGCTAATCGGCCGTTGGACAGTCTGGGGAGGTCAGTGACTCGAGTCTGGTCGGTGTGTTCCGTGCCGTCGTCCGTTGGAGGAGCTGTCGGCCTTCATTTGGGCCGACCTGACATGCTCAGTTGGAGACAGGGCAGTCGGGAGTCACCCGGAAATGGCAAGCGGAATTACCGTGACTAAGCCTCTCAAAATCTGACGAAAATCTTTTAAACTGACCTTTGTCGATCTGAAATGAAGACAGATTCAGCAACTGCACGGCCTATTTCTCGCTTAAAACATGTTTCGTGAACTATTTTAGTACAATATGAGATCGTATTCTGAATGAGTCGCCAGTAATGGCCGGTTGAAAAATCCAAAATCCGGGAGCAGCCAGACCCATGTGACGCGTTCGCCCAATCAGCTGCCGGTTTTTCTACATTTCTACACATTTGTGATCAGGACCAACATCAAGGCTGAGTGATTTAATACATAACTAACGAGGTTGAATAGAAAATCTAATTTTTACACGGATTCCCCAGCACAGCAAAAAGTTAAAAATAATTTGTCATAATTTAAATACTGTTAATCAGAATGGTTGAAATGATCACAGGATAAAGGCAAAGGATGCATCGTGAATGAGGCCCCACATGTCCGAGAAAGAACTCTTAAAATAAAACTAAAATAAAAAATATATATATATTTTCCAGGTCCATATTTTGGTCTCACTAAGAATTGTGATGATAGGAAAAAGAGATTAGTGTTGTATAAATGTCATTGTTGAATACAAAAACATTATGGACCGGTTAGGCACCAACCAAGATCACACAGTCAAGACACAAAAAGTTGAAATTGCATGTATTTTACCATTAACAGGTCACCACATTGTTAGAAAATGCTGATTAGTGTCTACTCTCTGCAGCACAACGGAGCATTAGGGTCAATGTTAAGAAAAACTCATTCTGAGATTCCAGAAAAAATGTCATAATGTTATGAGAATAAAGCTGGAATTGCAAGAAATAGTAAGAAAAGTAAAATATAACCGCCTTTTCCCTGGAATATTATGACTTTCTTCTAGTGAAATCACAACCTTATTCCCAAATTTGTAGTAATGTTTATTGTAAAATTCCACCGTTATTTGGTAATATTATGACTTGTCTGTCATTTCCTTTTCCTCATAAAATTACACTATCTTGTAATGTTATGGCTTTGTTTTCATAACATTATGAATTCACATGAAAATATTAGGACTTTTTATTGTAAAATGACAACTTTATGTTGTAATATTTTCTCATAAAATTACAACTTTATCTCATAACATTGCAACTCTCAAAATCTCAGATTAGTTTTCTCTTAACAGAGGCCCCACTACTCGATCGCAACTCTCACACAGCATTTCAGCTTCTAGTTTGTTGAATCTCTATAAATGTGTATGCCATTGTCACTCTATGACTGGTGTGTAAATGTGTGTGTTTTCAGCGCAGCCAGGAGCAGGGCACCCACTGGGGTTCAGTGTCCAGTTTGTTGATGAGTCGTAGCAGCTCGTTGTAGGCTTTGTCCTGGTCCAGGTTGACGATGACGGCGTCAAACAGGTGACCGCAGCTCTGCTCCATCTCCCGCGCTTTCTCAATGATGTCCCGCAGCTCCTCGGGCTGTCCACAACACACACACACACACACACACACACACACACACACACACACAAACATATATTATTGAGACAACCAGAGATGTAAACACCAGTGATGTTAATCTTTGACAGAGTGAAGAAAATGAGACAGGAACCTTGGGGTTTTTGTTGTCTTTAGTCAACAGGGCTCGGAGTCTTTCCTGGGAGGGCGGAGCTATGAAGATGATGTAAGGCTTTAAGTCCGAACTCCTCAGCACCTTTAAAGCCTGTACACATGTACACACAGACACACACACACGTAAGGATGCAACACAAACCTTTTATTTTTATTTTTATCTGGACCATATTTTTCCACGCATTGGTGTCTAATCGACTTATGTGAACAATAATCTTTGAAATTATTTCAGTATTGAGCGAGAACGCTATAACCGGCCGCTGCGAACCAGGCTGCAATGTAATCATATCTAACACGCATTGCATTTTCATTCACTAAAAGTGCGGATTTTGCCACAGACAGATAAGATTATAATTCTAATTGTCTGACTCCAATATGGAAAGGATCCCTACAGAGATAGACCTTTAAAAAGTAAGATCCTTTCTGTGTAACCAGAAACAGCCCGAAATCACCAAACTTACCAGACTCCATTTAAATAAACAATACTTTCATCATGTATAGAGCAAACATGTTTTCACATGTAAATGGGTGAATTAAGGGTGTATTTCAACCAAACCAGAGTGGTGATTGTTGGAACAGTGGAAAGAAGAACCAAGACGGGTTGTGATTAGTCTTGTTTCTGTCGATTTGAATAATGTGTATTTTAAAATGATAAAATTACTGTTTTAAAATGGAGTCTGGTGGGTTTGGGGATAGCAATTTTGGGGCTGTTTCATGGTAAACAAAAAGGATATTACTTTGAAAACAAAAAGGTCTACCTCTGTAGGGATCCTTTCAATAATGTTGTCAGACACTTAAAATAATAATCTGAGCGTGTCAGTGGCAAAAACAAGCACTTTTAGTGGATGTAAATTGAAGGTGCACAATTGCCCATTAACATTACATTGTAGCTTGTCTCGCACTGCCAACCCAGTCTTGCTTAATACTGGACCAATTTCAAAGATTGTTGTTCCCATCTGTCACTTGGACACAAAAAACTTGGGAAAATAGGATCTATGTTAATAAAAACAAAGTTACCCTTTAACCTGTTATCTGTAGTGGAAAGATACTCTCTCCACTCACTGTACCACCCCGCTGAGTCAATGTGTGTGTACATACCTGTGTGTGCAGACAGAGCACACAGATTTTTCCAGTGTTGATGACCTGTCTCACTGAGTCTGTACTTGTCCCGTACAGGTTCTTCTCAAAATCACCAGACTCGATCAGCTTTCCTAGGGAAAAACACAGGGGGGGGAAATTGCATTTGCCACATTTGGGCCAAGTGTAGTAATGGTATAAGTTCATCACACTAGGACAAGTGCCAGATCCAAGACATCTATGTATTATTTTGACAAAGTTATGTCACTGACAAGTGGTGTGATGGAGTAGGTTGGCTACAGTTCCATGGACCTTAAACTCTTAATAATATTTGCAACTGTTGTCACAGGAGGATCAAGCTGTTTGGAGATGCTCATCTAGCCTTTACCTTTACCATGCTTGTATATTATTTTCTTTCCCATCTCTTCAGACACCTCTCTCCTTTGCTTTAAAAAGTAGTGTAGACTACTCTTCTCAATTTAAATAGGCTGAATTACTGATTACACTATTAGAGACGTGTGTGATACTAATTAAAGAAACTTATAAGTTAAATTAATAATTACATATCACTCTAAATCAATTATTAATTTAGGTTTTCTAAGGAGTACCAACAAATTTGTCTGTGCCCTTTTAGAATATCTTTGTAGAATAAGCAATAATTCATCTCTTTTAGTAGTTTCTTTGCTTCTCTGCTTTGTTCTATGACATATGAAAGGCCAGCAAGTATGCATGACAAAATAGCTTTTAATGTCACCTTTCAGGAGGAATGAAGCATTATTTCAACGAGCTGTAAGGTACAGTACCAACACATTTGAGCCGTCTGTATGTCAGAGTATTCACTAACATAAAACCTTACCTGCTGCCAGTTCTGCCTCAAAGGTCTGACGAGACACAAAGTGGTAATCTCGACCACTCAGCTCGCCATCTCGACGGCTCCGTGTGGTGTCTATCACACACACACACACACACACACACACACACACACACACACACACACACACACACACACACACACACACACACACACAGGTTAGTATATCCACAAACACATAAAAATCATGTGTACAGTGTGTGTGTGTGTGTGTGTGTGTGTGTGTTCAGGGGCGTAGCACAAAATTCTGGGCCCTGTAGAAAGGCATTTTCTATGGGCCCCTCCCCGCATCCACAGCTATTCATTCTAGCATCTTTTTGGGCCCTCCTCACATGAGGGCTTTTTCCCCCCAGTCCAACGCCCCTGTGTGTGTGTGTGTGTGTGTGTGTGTGTGTGTGTGTGTGTGTGTGTGTGTGAGTGTGTGAGAGAGAAAGGCTTACAGGGTACAGCTCCAGCGAACCGTTCTGGTTGACTGTTGAGAAGTCTCTGTCGAAGCTCTACCTGCCCACAGCTGGTTGGACCAATCAGTGCAATCGGCCGCTTCCTATTAGCCGGCTGGTGGTACAGTGCCATCTCCTCATAGGTGAGAATCTCCTCGTTATCAATATCTGGGCAAATGGAAAGGAAGAAAAAAAAAAAAAAAAAACTGTTAGAAGACAGGCTAGAGGATAACAAAGAGGACTAGTTTTATCTTATTTGCTTAGAAAAACAGTACTATATTTAGACTCTGTGAATGGTAATATTTTATTCAGGTCACGGTCTTATGTAAGCACAGCAAACACTTCCTGTTACGTACACTCAGGTGTCCAACTGATCTCTATACTGGAGCATTTAATGTTTATTATTTCCTTTACACTAAGGTGCATTTGATCATATAGCAACTTTCCAATGATGATACTAAAATAAGGACTATTTTGTCCATTAGAATCGGCCTAATTGAGTTTAGTTAAGTTTCTTCAGTTGGTCATCCATGTCTACACTTTCATGCAGATGCTTGACTACAAGTGCTAGCCGTTTATATGCACATGAAAGTTGTGCCCCAGTTGCATTTGATGAAATGTTGGTGAGAGTCACAGAAAGACAGAGCGTCATACCATCATTCCTGTGAGTGTTGTACAGCAGCTTCTTTCTCTTCCTCTTGTTCTTCTTTGCACACCACAGCTTCCCTGTAAACAAGCATACAACTTAAAACACACTTTTGAGCTACAAGGCTTATTGCATTTACTATACAGGAACATATATATTTTTTACTCAGTTATTCTAAATTAGCATGACAAATCTAGCCCAAGTTTATACTATAAACAATGTACACTGCGCTATAATCAAACTAGAACCTTAAACTGGTTATTCACAGTCATCAGGTTATAGTGTAGAGAGTAGAGCAACGGACCAGACTTCTCCGGCTCCTTGTCTTCTTCTATGGTCTGTTTCATGGCTTCTCTCTGCTGCTGGAAACTCTTCCCTGTGGAAGAAATGAGAATATGAGAGAAAACAAGCATATCATATCATCATCATATCACGCAACTAAGAGAGAGACACAAGTTGATGCAGTCGAGTGCCACAGCCAACCATCTTGTGCATTTCCCCGCAAGAGTTTGACTGAGCAGTCTTCAATTGCTCTAACAAAAAAAGAGAAAAAAAACGAATGGACAGACGGAGGGAAGTACCTGGTACCAGTCCTGCTAGTGGCTGGTTATCCTCATCTCCGTCCCTGTAAGCCTGCCACCAGTTGGGGTCTGACTGGCTGATAATGTGGAGAATATCTCCTTTCTGGAAAGACAAGCCCAGCTCTCTGCACGGCACGTAGGGGTCATCTGATGGGTCATAGTCAAAATGTGCTTTCACATGGATCTGAAGAGAAAGAAGACTGAGTTTACATTTCCAACAGGAAAAACATCATCATATGTAAATGCAGGCTGATGTCATTGGATGTTTGTAGATCATAACTGATTAGAAAATTGTCTGACATTAATTAGAATTTGTATGCATGTAATGTATATTTTGTTTTTTAGGGTTTGTCTGTTTTTAGAGCCCCTCAAATGTTCCCCGGCTCAGCACTCACCACGGACTCCTTGACAGGAGGAGGTCTGCTCTGAGTGCTGGGAATAAGCACAAAGGTCAGGAGGCCGTGCATGTCCGCCTGACACACACACACACACACACAAAGAGAGAGAAAGAGAAAAGCATTTGTTATTTATCAGCTTCAAAGGAGATTATCCTACATATAATCATCTTAACATACATAAAAGGGATAACAAAAAAATGTATACTTACAAGAATATCAAAGACTTGGTTGACATCTTTTCCTCGGATCTCTATGCCATTTATCTCCAGTATTTCATCTCCTTCTGATAAAAGTCCACTCCGTTCAGCTGCTCCGCCTCGAACAATACGACTGATCACTACACTTTCCATTTCATTCCGAACAGTTGCCCCCTACAGAAAACACACAGAAATGCAGTGGAATGCTGGACAAACATGGATATGATGACTGCAAACCTGTGTTACATACGGCACATTATTTACAGTATATTGGCCCCAGGAAAGAAAAAGCTGGTACTTGACTGAAGATAATCACAGACACAGTATGAACTAGTGCACTTATCCTGAAGGAAAGCTTAAAATGTTTTTCAGAACAAATGTATTTGTCTGTGTTATCTTCAGTTCAACTTCTGCTGACATTTCCAATATCCCATGAGTCTTAGCAACTGAGGTGCTAAAGCTGCAAAGCCTTACAGGGAGCCATAGTTGTTGATAGGGCTTGGGGGAATATGACCTCTGTAATCCATATCGCAATTACTTGTCACACTTAAAGGTCTTTTCAGACAGGGAGCGATTGACACACCTAGTAATTTAGGCGTTATTACATAGGACAGCTGAGAGGAGAGAGAGGGAATGACATGCAGCAAAGGGACCGCGAGTCAGAATTGAACCTGCATCCGCTGCTGCAAGGACTGAACCTTTGTACATACGAAGAGAGGCAAGCAGGCAGGTAGGGGGGGCACGGGCAATCTGACAGCCAGAGCGACAAGCGAGTGCAATCCCGTGAAACTGTCGCGGCCGTGCTCGTCACACGCCCGCCCGCCGCAAGAGTTGAATTGTGTTTAACTTTTTCCTGTGCGAGCAAAATCAATGACCAGAAACTTGCTCTTTGTGAGTTTCCTAAAATAAATAACATAAACACATAAACAGTAGGGCTTTTGCTAGGAAGAGAGTAGGCACAAGACTGGATGTATCGGGTAACGTTACGTACAGTGTGAATTACGACTATGCTAATTTAGCTCACTTTAGCTATCAACAATGACAAGTCTGTTGTTAGGAAAGACCAGGATTGCCACTATTTGTAATACAGTAGTGCACAGAATCCCCTTGGTTACCACACATTAATCGCCTGGTGTTTATTCGCGGAGCGTTGTCTGCCTCTATTTTTACATAAGGAGCACAGCGAGACCCCCAAGCGACTATGCAGGCGAAGTGACGATGAATGACACTATGTTTTTAAAATTAGACAGTGCAGTACAAGTAATTTAGAGCCCCCAATCTTCACCTGACTGTGGGAGGAAACCCAAACAGGCAGTGGGGAAAAAAATACAATCTCTACACAAAAAGACCCCAGCCGTCCCTCTTTCGGTAATTACACTGAGCAATTACAGTGGAACGAAAGCTAAAATTGAAATGTGTTAGGATGTCAGCTCTCCATATAACTGCCTTTTCGTTGATTTTGAGTGAGTGTTAAGTCTTACCAGTGGTATGTCTTGGGCTTTCTCTATGCGAACCATCTTGACAGTCTCTCCTCCCCACTGGGTCATTGTTTCTCCTTGGGCGGGCAGCGGCTCAGGCTGCATTTCCATCTCTGCTATGCTGTCATGGGCCAGGAGCAATGACTGCAACACACACACACACACACACACACACACACACACACACACACACACAATTTAGCTACAGGATTAGAGCAATGACAGTCACTACAGGATTCTTTTGTTTATTTGTTAATAAAGCTCTGTGTGTGTGTGTGTGTGTGTGTGTGTGTGTGTGTGTGTGTGTGTGTGTGTGTGTGTGTGTGTGTGTGTGTGTGTGTGTGTGCCTACCTGAATGTGTGTGTCTGACAGCAGGCTGTGGAGTTCGAGTCCCTCTTTGTTCTGACTTGACTGGATGAGATTCCTGGCCTGGAACCACGGCAACATAAAACATCATTGACGAGAATCACGAGAAATATTACCACTGCAATAATATATTATAACCGTAGGTTACTTTATTCTCTATTCACAATCGAGAGAGTAACCTGGTCTGGGCTTTTGGTCTGTGATCAATGTCAGTAACAGTAACAAGAGGATCTGATCATGTGAGGGGGTTACAAACAAGATCTGAACTCTCCTGAAGAGCTGCAGAACACAAATTGAAAACTAAATTTCATGGAGAGACAACTAAACAAGGAAGAAGAAAGGAGTTTTAAAATGACAACTATGAGGAAACAACAGGTTGGAATATCAATGTATTTGATAGGTAAGATGCAGCAAAGGCTTGTTAAAGTGTGGCAGGAACCACCTCTGCTCTAAATGATGTATCTTCTGCTATTTACTAATATTGCCATGTCATAATGTGTGTGAAAATAAAGAAGAAAATCTGTGAAAGTTGTGCCCAATTTCAAAATGGGGAAGGATTTAAAATAGTTTCAATCTGCAACTGGCCAAATATGATCTAAAGCTAAGTGAGAAGACGAGAACTATGGTTAAGGTATTTTGAGTGCCTTAAATCGCTCTGCCCACTGTGACTTTTTTTTTTTAAGCCAAAGGTGGAGATGCAAACATTGATAGTGTGCCTTTGATGACAATCTATATCTCTCATATATATGTATACCAAGATAATTGATTGATTGGTCAGTAGTTCTTTAATATTATATATAATATAGTAGTGCTTTAATATGCAAAGGTGTGCAGCATAAGTAAAACGGCATCGTAACACAGAAAACCCAGGGTTAAACATGAAGTTACCTCGCTTAAACCCTAATCCTGCTTCGTAGTACAGGCCACTGATGTATTCTGGTAGTCGCCCATAAAAAAATCTAACTTTACAGAGTTAGATTCTCTACTTTGCAAAACATTTTTTGTCAGTCCAACAGCTTTAGCGGTCTGTTTCTGATGAATGAACACAAATTTGAGCTGAAGCGGTCATTGGTATCATTAATTAAACAGGCTGTTGTTTAGAAATATGATTACAAAATAAAAGAGTTGGCTGACAGGAATGTGTCTGTGTGTGTGCATGCACATAGTGTAAGCACCCGTGTTTCAGCTCTAATTGATGCTGAACAGAGCTGCTCTGTCTCCAACCTCGTTATTACATTACACACTCGCTGACCTGGACTGTCACTGTGTGTGTGTGTGTGTGTGTGTGTAATGACAATTGAACATTTTAAAATAAAAGAAATTTGAATATACCTCCATGGCCAGCTGAAGTGCCTGTTGTGTGTGTGGGTATGGAGGAGAGGGTCTGTGCATGCTGGTGGCCACTGCATTATGGATCTTCAGCGCTGATTGGAAGTCAGACTGAAAGGAGAGAAAAAAAAAAAAAAAAAAAAAAAAATCAGCATGTTCTGTCGTTCCACTCAACTGGAGCTCACACATTAAGTAGCCTATATACAGTCATGTGAACAAATTAGGACACCCATGCTAAAGTTGACTAAAAAGAGGAATAAAAAAATCATTCATCATCTTTAGGAAATTGATCTTAATGCCTTAATTAAAAAAATGAGGAAAAATCCAATCTTTAAGGACACCAATTTTCTTTGTGAATGAATAATGTATCGTAAATAAATAAATGTTCTTCCTTAAAATACAGGGGGCATAAGTAAGTACACCCCTATGTTAAATTCCCATAGAGGCAGGCAGACTTTTATTTTTAAAGGCCAGTTATTTCATGGATCCAGGATACTATGCATCCTGATAAAGTTCCCTTGGCCTTTGGAATTAAAATAGCCCCACATCATCACATACCCTTCACCATACCTAGAGATTGGCATGGTTTTATTTCAGTTAGCCTAATAGCTGGTTTGATTTGCATTGAGAGATGATTTTATGGAAAGTACCCCATGTCAATCTCTAGGTATGGTGAAGGGTATGTGATGATGTGGGGGTATGGTGAAGGGTTCCAAAAGGCCAAAGGAACTTTATCAGGATGCATAGTATCCTGGATCCATGAAATAACTGGCCTTTAAAAATAAAAATCTGCCTGCCTCTATGGGAATTTAACATAGGGGTGTACTTACTTATGCCCCCTGTATTTTAAGGAAGAACATTTATTTATTTACGATACATTATTCATTCACAAAGAAAATTGGTGTCCTTAAAGATTGGATCTTTTCTCATCTTTTTAATTAAGGCATTAAGATCAATTTCCAAAAAATGTTTTTTTTTTATTCAACTTTAGCATGGGTGTCCTAATTTTTTCACATGACTGTATGTCCCCTTTCACATCACTATACCTATATTACCTGTATTTACATTGTTTAGAAGTGAAATACAATGTGAAATGTTCCTACTTGTGTTACTATATCACTGACAGATGAAACAAGTGTTTCATGAAAGCTTTTGCCGTTTTCACAATGCTGGTGTCCACTAGGGCTTTCTCAGGAGGAAAAAAAAACTAGTTTTGATCATTTACAGTTCTTTTGGAAAACACAGAAGAACAGGGCAGTTAGGGTGAGCGTTAAGAACTAGCCAAACATGACTGAACAAAGACATTTTGCCCACCTCACTGCTAATCAAACTAAAACTGAAAATGCAATAGATACATCTGTTCTGGACACAACAGACTGAGTTTAAAAATAATTATGGTTCTCTAAGTGCTCTAAAAACCCAGGGAAATGCCTGGATAGTTGTTTTCAACATTGTTTTTTCCAAGTGTAGAATAACAGCAGATTTCATTTTCGCTTGTTGTCACGTTCTGCTCCTGTGGGAGTCACCCTAGCGTCATCTAGCATTGTACAGAGGCTCCACTTCTGGGTTCAATTTTTCCAAAAGCATAATCACAAATGCACATTATATTATATCACAAATATCAGATGGTACTCTTATGAATTTTCTGGGTATTTACGTCACCTACATGTATGAATATTGATTTCATGTGAAGTATTGAATCAATATTGAATAGTATCGAAATCAAATAGTGAGGTCCTTGCCAATAAACAGCTCTATTATTTTCTTTCATGTATATAATGATACAATATCTGATGTTCATACTTAATGTAGTCAAAGCTTTAAATAATGCTGTAAACGTATGTAAAAGTAATCCCGGAGAGCAAAAACCTCAAACTTCAGACCGTTGTGAACATTTCCGACAGTGTTTTCTACTAGCGGCTCAAGCGTTCGTCAACTCGTGCCGGATTTCTTTATATGGTCTTCTGCTCCAGGCAGGTTACTGGAGTGTTTACATCACATACACTGCTACGCGTAGCTACATGCTAACATCAGGGAAACGTGTAATCTTGGTTGCAGTTGTCGTTCATGTCAGCCCAATGTCAGATCACATTCCTGCTGGAACGTGTTTTTGGTTGGTTTGATTTTTCACGGTAGGAAGTGGCGCTATACTCCATTACAGTCATTCCAATGCTACATGTGGCTACCTGCTAACCTCACGGAAACCTTTAATCTTTGTCGCCGATGTTTATTTCTCCCCAATTTTGGATCACATTGACAACAACACATGGATTCGAAGCTCTCTCCATCTACTTCCTTGTATGTTACCTTGTTTAGTAGTGCAAGAACCAGCTCTATGTCATTCTGACTCTGCTGGTCCGACAGGCAGCCTCGGACCTGCTTCAGTGACAGCAGCAACTCCTCCAACTCTGCAAAAAAAACACGTGCACTCATATTAATAACCTTTGACTATTACATATCAACCTTCACATAAGAAAAGACGGTAAAAGGGCTTGACAAAAGAGATTTACTTTACTATCAGATAGGGATCGAGCAATATGTTTTTTCAGGGCTGAACCGACAGTTGCAACCGATGTACATTTGCAGTAAAAATATATGTATATGAACTACACTGCAGACTGAAGTCTTGACTAACGGTGACAAACAGAGTGACGGCTGACTCATAAAGGGGACTAGCGTTGTTTGAATGTGCATCGGTAGGTTTGTGTTGTACAGTCAGGTGTGTGAAATGTCTGTATTGTCACTGCGCAGCACTTTTATAAACTATGATAATCTGGTCAAAACTTTGTGTTTTTGCAATATCAGCGTAGAGGACTGTAATGTTTATTGCAACATCAGTTGTATCTGTTGTCTTGCGTTCAAAACAAAACTCTGCTCGCTCAGAGGGGCAGCTTTGACCGTCAGAGGCACACTATCCTTGAGCGGTGTTGACAGGCTGTTACTCGTGAAGTGTAACCAATCGGGTAGTGCTGTGGGCGGGACATTGAGTGAGACTACAGAGTGGTAACTGCAGACAGACGGAGGCGGCTGCATCAGAGCCAAAGTAGCGCATCTATTAATGAATTACTTTATTGGTAATCGGATTTAAAAAAAGAACAATTTCAATAATAGAAATGCTGAATATCGCAATTGATAACTGGCCAGGGCGATAATCGATCGATGCTTATTATCAGATGATGGCAGAAGAGAGCCTGCTTGTCCTGGCCTAAGATTAATGCGTGTGAGAGAGACTGCATCTAATTTCTTAGTCAAGGCTTTAGTTCGACATCGTGTCTTCCTGTTTGTGTGACGGTGTGTGTGTCAACATTACCACCCCTAACAAAGTTTTAATTAAGTCGCCCTCAAGAGCCACTCATGTCCTCCTCTCCTTCCTTGAGCAATTCCCTCCCTAATGGCAGACATGTCCTCCTTACATTCCTTCCTGCCCAGACAGCTTTTATTATTATTTACTTATTTTTTAACCTCCCTCTCACCTCTTTGTTCTTTCCTATCAGAGCTTCACTACATCAATGATCTGCAATTCTACTCTCCTTTGTGTGTGTGTGTGTGTGTGTGTGTGTGTGTGTGTGTGTGTGTGTGTGTGTGTGTGTGTGTGTGTTTTACCCAGCAGTGCGTGTGTGTGCTGGTTGCCGAGTGCTGGCTGCTCTGATGTGTAGGAGTCTTGCAGGAATGTGGGGTTGTCGATGCCGATGTGGGGATGCTGCGAAAGCTTCCTGAGTCTGAGCGAGGTGTTCAGGTCCAACTGCCGACCCTCCTCCTCTCTACGACGGCGAAGATCCTCCTGTACAAACAAATAAATGCATCATAGACAGAAATAAAAATTGAATTTATGAATGGACAGAAACAAAAACTCCAAACTTAGATTTTCTAAGTGATATGAGGTTTTTTTTTTTCAAGGCGCTCATTCTTAGTTGATGTCTTCCATCATCCAGTTATCTAGTTTGAGGCACTGTTTACATCATAAGGCTTAACTCCTTTGCAAAAGCTAATTCTTACATTGAATTATCTGCCAATCTATAACCAAGATTACTTTGCTCAGTTACTTACTTAGCCTCATCAACAAGGCCCCGGAGTTAGTAGATTAATTTAGTATAATTGGTATTCTAAAGAAATTAGCATCTAAAAGGCTGGGGGGCACAAATATGCTCCTGTACTTGGTTACATTCCATGACTGCTATAAGCTCTTGTGAAGTCAGCTAGTGCAAAGATATGCAGACTATGCTGGCACTGTGTAGTGACTGTGACATAGTACACTGGTCTTTTATTTGCACTCTTTTTGTCGGTTTCCGTTCTACTTTTGCTTACTTTGCTTTTGCTTACTATTTGAAAGCAATGTTAGCAGCCTTGGTAGTTCTTAAAACGCTTTATGAATAAATTTCACTTGCATGTTTTTTGTCGCAACTTTACTGTTGAGTAAAATAAGCACAAGTAAAAAGGTTGTGTGTGTGTGTGTGTGTGTGTGTGTGTGTGTGTGTGTGTGTGTACATACCTGGTGCTGTCGTATCCTCTCCAGCTGCGCAGAACGTCGGAGCGGTAGCGTCCGACTTCCCAGCTCTCCGGGACAGTCGACAGCCATTTCCCGGTGCTGCGGTCCTCCCCTTAGCTCTTCATCTCCTCCTCCTCCTCCTCCTCCCTCCCCAGCAACATGGCCGTTCAGATGGGAGGTTGTCATCCCGCACACACTCCGAGAGTCAAAAGTGGGTGTGTTTGTGTGGATTGCAGGGGTGTTAAGGTATGTATGTCTATATATCAGGCAAGTCTAGGAGGGCAGCTCAGTAAACAGGGCGGCCATGATATCTTCACCTGTGGAAAAAGCAAGACATTATGTCATTAATCTAGTTGGCGACTGCATCCCAACATTCCTCCAACAACACGGATTAGAAGACAGCAACAAAATAAGCGGGTGTGTCCTTCTTACACCCATATCATCAGACCCAGGTCTCTTGAGGGGTGATTTTCTATTTACCTGTGGCCAACAGTCTGGTTACGAGTGGTCAAACACAGGATGAATGAGTGTTCACTGTACCACTACAAACACGTCATGCTCGACACCAATGCTACAAGCAAAACACACAACTTACTGGTTGACTGACTGATGATGTACTGGTTAATTACTTTACTAGTTAACTGCTGCATCAACTTACTAACTGGTTAAGTTTACTCTGGATAACATCTAACAGTTGTTTAGCGAGTGATTGTTTTACAGAGTGTCCTCACTAGTTTACTTACTGGTTTGTAAACTGACTGGATGACTGCTGGTTCACAAACTGACCTACTAAATGGGCAACTGGTTTACTGACTGACAGTAACCATGGAGTATAACCGGCTGTGTTAGGGTGATTAAATGATTAATTGGGACACTGACTAACAGACCAGTTTAACATCACTACACATTCATGACATCACTTTCTCTCCATCTAAGTCATTTTCTATCTTTCTCTCTTAAAGGTGCTGTAGGTAGGATTGTGAAGATCCAGGACTTAGCCAAAATATTTGAACATCGACGACTTCTCAGTCCCTCCCCCCTTTTAAATGACCTGCTTTATGTAGTTCTACTCAGACATAGGGTCAGTTTCAGCAAATATGACAGAAAGTTAGTTTTATAAGTCTTACCTACTGCACCTTAAGTAGTTCAGAGACGAAAACGTCATCATAACAACCCCCCCCCCTCCCGTCCCGCTCTTAACACATAACCATGACAACGGCTTTGTCAGCAGCCGGGTGGTTTCCCTGCCCCACCCACACCCCCACACCCACACAGAAGGTGGTGGGAGGGAAGAGTGGATGGATGAGAAAACAGAGGGAGGGACAAAACAGGGCAAGCAAGGTAAAATGATTAACGCTAGCACCACCACTTTAGTGGTACTATAACTGCCAGACCCACGCACAAGAGTCTGTGGCCTTTTATTTGGCTGATGGGCCATTAATGCATCACCCCTCTCCATCTGTATAGCACTGCGTTATTCCTTATAGCAGCATATTATACACAGCCAGGTAAACTATCTAACAGCATGAACTCACACAAAACTGGTATACTCTTAGCTGTGTAAAATGTGCTATTTTTAAATTGTGCCATCTACTTCTGGAAAAAAATATTATTTTCATTCTGCCACCCGATACAGTAATAGTCTTAGGATAGTTGTTCAGTTCAGTACTCACAAAAGTAGCGGAGATTATTGTGAACACCCGCAAATAAATCGTTTTTCATGAAAAAACAACCAGTTTGGTCCCATCTGATGATGCGTTGAGTTTTATTTTTGCAAGTAAACTAAAATAAATATAATCGCGGTGCAATTTACTGCATTATCACATTTTGTCGAACGACAATAAGTCCCCTCGGCATTTATATTTATCTCTCCCGTATGTCGTTCAGTTTAACAGTCTACACACAACCTGCCATCTGATCGTGGACGTCCACACCAACAAACAAATACATACGTACAAATATTACAATTTTTAAGTTAGTGTTTTGTTCAAATGAGTTATATAAATAATATTTCTGATATTATTAAAGCATAAAGAGCACACATCGGACTCCAGTGTCGGGACACAACTTTTAGAGTCAGACAGAAAGTGTGAGTATTGCTTTCAATTCTGTTATTTAAACGATGAATACTGTGGGCCTAAATACATTAGTGTGAATATAAGTGAACGTGAGTGAATATTGGCTGCAAATTAGTTTCTATGTTCCATTCATTGTCTCAATGCGCTGTACGGCCATTATGCAAATGGGTCAATTCATCTGCTTCTGGCGGCTAAAGGGGGTGAAAAACAACACTAAAACTTTTCTAAATGTTTTTCTATCCTAATGACAATATAGGAATGTGCAGAAAAGGTATTTAAAGAAAAGTCAGGGCAGGAGGGAAACAAAGCAGTGTTTGAAATATCAACGGCCAATGAGGTTGGCTCTGGCGGTTCTAGTGTTGAATGGAGAGAGAGTGAGATAAAACAAACAGGTGAGATGGATGGATGGCTTATCTTTCAGTGCCACAATAACAACAGCATGTTGATATGCTATCTCTTACCAGCAGGACACACACACACACACACACACACACACACACACACACACACACACACACACACACACACACACACACACACACACACACACACACACACACACACACACACACACACACACACACACACACACACACACACACACACACACACACACACACACACACACACACACACACACACACACACACGAGTTTCCATCATGGAGCAATGATGAATGCCAGGCAGCCCTGGGAACAAAATTCCACTGATGGGGGAAGGGAGTGTGTCCCGTGTGTCTGAGTGATCAAAACACACTACGCTTGCATTCTCAGTATGTTTTTGCACGGGTCATCGTGAAGCCTTGAAAGGTTGGACCCCATCGGCACAAACCCAGAGTCAACAGGAGCAGAGCAACACTACTTGTATTTACTACTACTACTATATTATATTTTGGGCTGTCCCCCAGGTGAACGTTAGCAATTGTTGGGACACGTGGTGAAATCCAAATTAAATGCTGATGACCGATTAAGAACTTTGCTACGCCAAAGACAATCTGCAGTGAAATTCTTGCAATTGTTGTTTTTGAATTCATTTGAATTGCATGCATATTTGTTTATATTAAGGTTACGCCATAGAGCTGTGAATCACCAGAAGTTTATTGCACAACCGGAAATGCCCTTTATCTAATTTGTACTGCAACCATGGTTTTATCAAACACAACCCAGACAGCATGTCTTGTAATGAACCTGAAAGATTGGTGTTATCACAGTGTATTAGGCCCTTAGGACTGTCATCAGTGGAAAAAAATAACAAGGGTTTCGACATTTTGGTATGTCAAGGCTTTTTAAGACCTTTTTAATACCATTTCAAATTAAATTCAATGCCAACTTCATGCCCATTCCAACAGAAGTATGAGTAGAAAATGTAAAATCTTTATAAATTTGAAACCCTAGAAAATAATTATGTACAAGTAGGCTACTTGAATTAAATAAAACATTTTATTTATTCATATTTAATACATACGCAACAGCGTAGATTGGTGTTATCACACAGTGTATAAGGCCCTTAGGACGTCGGTGGAAAAAATGAACAAGGGTTTCGACATTTGGTATGACATACAAAATAACATAATGTTAAACTTATTTGTCATTATTTTCATTATGAATAGTAACAAATATCAGCAACAAGCTTGCCCACCTCCTGGTTTTTCAGTGCTAAAGCTTTCTCTGGATGCCTCAGGTCAGGCAGACAAATATGTCTATCCCACCAGGAGACAGCAATGAAATCACTGAACAATCCTCCGGAAATTCATTCATTAACTACTTTAACCTCTATATTGCTTTCACTAAAAAGGCTGGAATATTGGCCTTTTATTAGTAATGAAACTCACTCCATTCACTTCTCATTTGGTGAACATGCAGTTTCTCTAAGATATCTGTGCATTATCAATTAACAATGCTACACCATGGAAAGCCCTCGTTCTTTTTCAAAGTTTATTAATATGTTCATCTCTTGGTTCCCAGCGGATTTCCTCTAGGGATTTTTTTCAGCAGCAGGGGGAAAGGGTTAGGGTTAACAGAAAGTTTGCTGATCCAGGACTTCGACTCCCTTCCAGATCAGCAAACTTAGTGTTACACAGGTGAACGTACAGTGTGTATAGTTTGTCAGTGATTAAATCCCACAACTCCTCAAGACCCAAACCAAGTTCCAGTGTGGACCAGCACCTCTCATTTTAGTGACAAGCCACTCCTCCAAGTTTTGCTTTAGTTGTCTCTCCCTCACTGCGACCGACAACCACTAAGCTTTATGCAAATAATTGCGCAATGAAGTCACCAGTAGGCAATTCAGCGTTTGACATACATTGATCTAAAAACCCAGGGAAAGCCCTGCAATCAAGGTACACACATCATTTCAGGACAACCTGGGCTATCAGGATTTGTATGTGAGGGGATGTCAAATGAAAGACTAAAATGTTATGAGACTATAAAAAAAAAAAAAAAAAAAAAAAAAAGAAAAAACTAAAAAGGACACTGAACCTTTAACCTGCGATTCTTTTTTTAACACATCCACGGCTGCCTGAATGACTGCAGCTCGGTTACAAGGCCCTTCTGCTTGTATTAGGTTTGGGTTAGCTATTAGCTGAGCGAGCTGCCTTTCTCCTGACAACACATCCTTCCCATTATTCTGTCAAAAAGTCAAATATGTAAATGCTTTAAACATTGCCAGAAGTTTTTCCGTAATCCTGCTGACAGACAAACAAACAAACAGACAAACCAAGCCAAAAACATAACCTCCTTGGCAGAGGTAATAAGTTGAATGCCTTTTGTAAGACGTGTATTGATAAAGTTGGCGTTTAAAAATAATTCTCAGTAGTTTTGTAGTTCATTAACCCTTTGCTGGTGAGCCAGAATGTTGATTTAGCTAACTCTGACTTATCCAGGAGGTGCCTGAACTGAATACATGTATTTTCTCCTACTCCGAGACGGGCTCATTAAAATACTATTGCTCTACTGATGTGGAAAGCTAGCAGAAACAGATCCATGACCTACTTTGAGTAGTGATCCATACATTGTGACTGAAAGCGTTCTTCTGAAGATCATTGTTTCTGGCTGAATGTGCTGGAGATGCGGGAGAAAGGATGAGGCAGGGTTTGGTTTGACACCCAGTTTAGCTGGAAAAGCCTATATTATTTCTGAAGAAGACTTGCAGCCATTTCTTACTGGATCTCGTCCCTCAGACCAGGCCAGTGACTAGTTCAACAGGACCTGCTGGACTGCACACTGCTAAGCTACAACCCAACATGACGATCCCTCATACACACAACACCATCTGCTGCCACAGCTTACCCCCTGGTGTGCATGTATAAGTGTGTGTGTGTGTGTGTGTGTGTGTGTGTGTGTGTGTGTGCGCGGGAAATTAACACCAGCCAACCATCACATGCAGATGGGCAGAAAGCAAGAAAAAAAGGAAAACATGAAGATGCAGGGTGGAAGGTGCAAACAATATGGTCTATACTGCAGGGAAGTTCAACCTTTTTTGTTACAGCAAAGTCAAAGTAAAGACTACAGTTATAGCCCCAACGTGTAAAATACTACACCATATTAATACAAGCTTATTGCAGTTAATAACAGATCTTTTGACAGCAGTGCAAAATCTGACGATGCAACTGCTAAAAAGGTAGACAACCAACAAACATGTCTGATCTGCCAGAAATGTAACTGAATGTCTGACAGCCAGATTGTTGATCAAACTGCACGTTAAACGACAATGGTTCTGTCAGAAACTTGGCCTGATTCTGAAATTAGTCATGGACAACGTTGGGTTGAAATCAGGCTTAATCTGTACAATGTATGTAGTGTGAAAGCATTTTTTTGGTGGTTTGGACTATCGGACCAAATACAAGAAGTTCTGGCAGGCTATCGTTGTGTTATAAGACCGGGGAAGCTCCTTTAAGGAATAGCTCAGTGCTTGTGAGTGACGGTAATTGTGTTCAGAGCAGACAGCTGTCGGCAATCAGAGCAGAGAATACATTAGCAGTTTAATTGTTACGTGGTAGTAAATAATAGGTTTCAGTCCGTCTCTGAATATATGCTGTGGCTTCTCAAAACGCAAGTAACGTTCCTGTGTCTTGCTTCTCAACAACGCAACAAAACTTGCGTTGGTCTAAAAAGAGTTTTAGACCATGCTTTAGGCTAACCAGACGTGACGTGACTCATAAGCATACAACATATCATTTCGAGTTAAAAAATCCCAAAAAAGTCAAAAGGTACAAGACTGTATACATATTTTCATTATCGAGCGAAGGAACTACTCATCCCATAAACCACCGCGCACCACTGAATAAAGGAAGCTAACGTTAGTTTAGCTAACAGCTAACCGCTAGCTGAGACAGCATGTAATAACTTTAAAAGAACCTCAAAATAAAACCTGAAAATAACCGTTAAAATATATAACAGCTGTTACGTCAGCTGTAGCCTGCTTTTCCCAGTGTTCAGTTTGAGTTAACGTTATTTTAGACTGAATCAAGCTGTCAGCTAGCGGTTAGTTGAATTAGCTGTTAGCTAAACTAACGTTTGCATCCCGGTGGAGGCTAACAGCAGAAGCATGGAACAGATCGTGATTTGTGCAGTTTCGTAAATCCTCGTAAAACAGGATTATCATCTTGCACTTGCGCATGACGGATCGTGCAGATCAGGAACCGACAGCTCCCCCTCCTCACCAGCATGAGTTCCACCAATCAGAGGCATCACTGTGGGATTGTGGGATTGTTCAGGATTGTGGGTAATGAAGTACTTATCCAAGACATTGCGAATAAAAGACATTTATCTCAAAACAAGGTTGGTGCCCCATGAACCTGTCATGTCGGCATGCTGGTTTTAAGTCTACCATCGACGGTTACGATTTATGGCTTATACTCCAATTGTCAATGGAGAAATAGCATTGTATTTTTTACTTCTGGAACCCGCTGTGGGCGGGACTGTTGACAACGACAGGACGTAGTTATGCCATGTTTAGTTCTTTGGTGAGCTTGCATTAGCCTGGCTCCGCCCTCCTACTTACTTACGCTCAATTTTCATTTCCCTTCAGTACTCCGTCTGGGTTTGCGGTATATTCTTGGGTTTTCTCCGGTCAAATATTTTTTGTAGGTCCAATCAGCGAACAGAGGGAGTGGCTCAGAACGATGACGTTGAGGACGTGCACTAGAAAGATGCGAGCGAAGCCATTCGGTCCGTTGTGGCAACGCTGCTGAATATCCACAAGTTAAAGCCTGAGCAAGAACAATCTTTGCTGAGTTGTGTTGGTGGCCATGATGTTGTGGCCCTCCTCCCCACGGGGTTTGGGAAAAGTTAGATTTTCCAGCTCGCTCCGTTAGTGGTGAAGGAGTTGGCTAAGGCTAACGCTAGCGATGCTAATGCTAAATATAAGCCGATAGTTGTTGTCGGTCTCCCCTCTTGTTGCACATGCGCATGACATACGTCACGACCAAACGTTAGCGATTGGTTATGGCAGATCCAGAGTGTCTCTGGGCAGATCCAATAGTTTTAAACTTCAACAGAGTACCCACCTTCAAGGAAGTTAACACTTGTCAATGGAGAGTGGCCAGATTCTCTGTACACATGAAATGTACCAGAGTCTGGTAGGACCAGGCTACGCTTGCATAACCGCAGTTTGAAACCACGACTAACCGGATCAAATGTAATACAATGTAAGAAAAACATGAACCTTGGTCCAGACTTTTAGGTGTGAAAGGGCCCTTAAAAACCAACCAACATAATTTGACACAAAGAGTGAGTAAAGCGGAGTGTCATCGGGAGCAGGAGTAGAAGCAGAGCTGCCTCTTATCTTGTGTTCAACACTGTACACACACACGCGCGCACGCACACACGCACACACACACTTAAAAAGGGCTGTACCACCCTGTACCAGACAAAGAGAAAAACAGCCAAAACGAGGGAGAGAGAGGGGAATACAGACATACATTTTTATAAATGACGGAGTATAAATACATGAAAATGTATTAAGTGCCTCCTCAATTAATATAAAAACGGAGTGATTATGATCACTTGCTACACTTACTGCAATATGTTATTGTATGGCCATGTAAGTATAAGCACTAATGCAACGGCAAAGCGCAGTATAGCCTATAATACTACCAAATTTTGCCTGAATGTCAAAAAACAAAATGTTTAATATTCACCTCACTTTGATCTATCTAATTATACCCTTTGTTGTTGAATATAATTTGATGCTTATGCTTGGTGTAAGAAAAACACAAAAAGCTGTTTCTCTCAGTTTCTGGCGTTTTTGCAGATACTCTTTGGCTTTCTATTAAATTATTTTAATTTATGATGTAAATTTACGTTATTAAATTATTAAGTTATTAAAGCCCGTGACAAATATTTATTGTATCATCAGCCCAATGATTCGGAACCGCTCCAAATTTTAATGGGTTGGCCCATGTTACACCCTTCCTCCAAGTTTCATGACAATCGGGCCAGTAGTTTTCCCGTAACCCCTGCTGAGGTAACAAACCAACAAACAAACTGACCCCAAAACAATCAAACAACAACAAGGAAGCATTCAAATATTGATTTGGACGTGCTTACCCTGGCAACGTTCGAACCTTATAGCTTTCGGGTCAGCCCTACCGTTATTGGTTACTGGTTGTTTGAAAGCTCGTGTTTCACCGAGTGCGGGGCTTCTCCACACGAAGAGGAGCGCGGGAGAGACCGGTGAAGTAAAGATAATGTCGTCCGTAGCCTACCGGTAACAAACAGGCCCGGCCGTGAACTACTCGCTAACTTGAAACGCATTCTTTTTGGAGTACGTTATCTTTTGGCTTCTCTTTACAACTTCAAATTAAACTCAAGTTTTAAATCACCATTTTGAAACCTATGTATTAATGCTGTACTGTGTTTTCATGGTAGAAATGGAGAAATTCATAGGCTACTTCATGTCTGGCTTTAGTGTACAGGGCATTTCAAAATTGAGAAAAAAGATCGCAATTTAGACCCTCCGATTTAAACAGATCGTGACATTTTTGGCCATAGCGCCCACCCCTATTATGATGCACTAAATTAGAAGATATGACAAATTATGATACGATTTCAATAAGCTTTCGTCAATGTCCTAAAAAAACTAAAATGTCTCTAAATCCAGCTTCTTGAATGTGAATATTTTCTGGTTTCTTTTCACCTTCACGACAGTAAACTGAACATCTTTGAGCTGTGGACAAAACAAGACATTTGAGGACATTGTCTTTGGCTTTGGAAAACACTGACCAACATTTTCTTTTCTTTCTTTTTTTTTTACCATTTTCTGACATTTTATAGACCAAACAACTTATTGACTAATCGGGGAAATAATCAACAGATTAAAAGATAATGAAAATAATTGTTAGGCTAGTTGCAGCCCTAGGTAAATGCCTGCTCTAATCTGGCAGTATGACCATCAGTCGGTATATTTAAAATAACAATATTTATATTTAAATATGCCGACTGATGTTAAAAACTGTTAAACTAACTCATTGTTAATGTTAAACTCATGTACATTTTTTGAATGGTGGAATATCCTCAGAAACAGCATTTCATTTTTACAATTAGTGATACGCAAAGTAGTAAGATGACTTGAACGACTACCCAACCCATTGTTTTGGCTGACTGAGGCACGTTTCACTGACTGACTGCCCAAAACTGCTAACAAATGCCCAAAACAGCACACTAGAATTAAGCACTGACTAGCCACGGCCAGGGAGGAACCCTTTATCTCAGGCAGAGGACGACACTGGCCAGGTGACGATATCAGACCCAGTTAGGGCTGTGCGATCAATCGAATTCTGATCGCGATTTCGATTTTGGCTCCTATCGATCATAAAGACAACGTAATCGAGAAAAGCGCTTTTTTTTGTTGCACATTACGTTTCGCAAGTAAACTCTTATTCTGTCTTGTGTTCTGAAGGGGAATTCAATATGGGAAAGGTATTAAGGGAAATTTCCACTGTTGATTTGTTTCACTGTTTTTTTTTTTAAGTTCAATAAATGTAACATCTTTCCAAAACTCAATGACTAATTGTGTTAAATAGTCATGATTTCAATATTGACCAAAATAATTGCAATCATGATTTTTTTTTCCCATAATGATGCAGCCCTAGCCCCAGTGTAAGTCTAACCCTGATTTGGTGACACATTTTGATTTGGTAGCAGCCTAAATTTGGGTCCCAATCAGGTCAGAGAACCAGAGTGAGAATGAAAGAGTGATCGAGAGCATTCCAGAGAACAGAGGACTTCTGTATTTCGCTGGCCTGTGGCCCATTGTGCCTGTCCTCACCTCTCTGCTTCACTAGCTCACAGTGTGTATGTGTACGTGAGTGTCGGTTAAAGTCAGCTTTGACCCTATCACCATAGCGATGTGACCTCATACCTGCGGTAGAGACTATCTAAAAGGTCAGTTTGGAGTTTTGGTGCACCATGCTGTTCACTTACTGTTCTATACAACTGTAGGCGATGAACCACATGCACCTGCAGCTCAGACACTAGGCAGACCGACTGTAACTGAAAGGTACCTTCAGTTGGCTAGCTCAGTATTCCTACCACGTAACAAAAACCTACTCCTATCCTAGAAAAACCTATTCATCATTTTGTAACACCCCATACTTCATGAAATATTATTTTTCATTGTATAAACTTGTGAAATATGATACATGAAAAAGGCTTCTAAGCCGCTGATAAAAGCAAAGTGAACACACACAAACTGGAACTCCTTCTATACTTCAGTATTTTTTTCATTTCGCTCATTAAGTTAGGCTCAAGTCCAAACTTGTCAGTAACATATCAACTAATACGTATGCCACAATGCAACATAACAAAAACCCAACCCTTTTAGGTTAAACTCCACACAGATACCACTCATTCAGAAGCAACACACAAACACTCATAAAAAACCAATACACACGCAAATGCTCACTCTTTTCCACAGTATGTACTTTGAACCAACATCTTTAAATATATAGATCCAAACTGTCTGTCAAAATGTCTCACTTTCACCAAAAAAAAAAAATCCATTGCAACCGCAGCGTGCTGGACAGGTTTGACATGTGACAAGCCCGGGTTTCAGTCAATTCTCAATGTCTACAATGCGGAAAGACAAAGACGAAGATGAATTGTATGCCACCACCTGGAATTCAATGCAAGATCAAATATGCAAATCTACCAATCACACATTTCACATGCCAAGTTTGTGGGAAAACTACAAAGGAAAACTAATGTTCCGATAACCACAAACTACCTTTAATTTTTAATGTGAGTGGAGTTCAGTATCTGGTAGTGTTGACAACAACATTATATAGTAGGGAGAAACTACGTTAGTTGTCATTAACAAAACTAGAATCCTAACGGTAGCATTGTAACTTTATTAGGACCATACGTGAAAGGACTAACGTTAAACTTAACGTTAATGTAACTTAACATTAGCCAACGCTACGTGTTGAAAAATGTAACGTTACAAAACGCAAAATACAGCTTTTTAAACACTGTCCTCTGTTGTAATTATAGACAGTTACATTATGTCAACGTGTAATTTTACACTATAAGTTAGCTAGAGTTTCTCTCTGTATTTGACAGGGCGGTGTGACAGCTAGCTAAGGGGAAATTACTGTTTTGGGTAGCCAGTTCCACTATCAAAGTAACCCAGAAGTAACGTTAGCTGAGCTAAGGGCTAATTAGCTTCCTTTTCAGTAGAAACAAAGTTTCTTCAGTTGGTACAAACATTTTGCATCAGTTTAGCGACTAGCTATTATAACAAAAACTGACTTTATTTAGCAAGTGTGGGTTAATTTTACTTAACGTTATCAGGCTAATGTTAGCAGCTAACTAGCTAGCTTTCTGCTTCCTGCAGCACCTGTTGATAACAAAGCCGCTTCAGTCCAGACAGAAAACACTGGAATACTCACTCTGTTTCTGAGCCGTCCGCGTACTCCTTTAGCTGCTTAATCCAAGAGGGAACTCGTAATTAAGAGTTAATTTTCATCCAACCAGTCGTAGTTCGGGTTCTATTTTTCTAATTTATAGTTTCACTCTGACAGACGTGTTGCTCGTTTATCGGTCACGGCAACGCAAACCTCTCTTCTCCTCCTCCTCCCAGACTGTCATTTCCAACTCCAGACAGGGGGAGGAGACAACATACCACCAACTAGATAAAACAATGATGCTGATTGGATACAGCGATGAAAGGAATCTTTTCTAAACCAATCAACCACGTTGCTACATCGGTGGAATGTAGTTAGCAGTAGTAGTCAACACTACAGTGGAAGTATTAGGCTACTATTGATAAATTAGTATCAAAAAAAGCCAAAAGTAACCACAAACATGAGCGAAACCAATACAAAAGCATCTAAAAATGTATAGCTCATTTCATATGCATGACATGTTTGACTTTCGTTGAAGATAACATTTAGATGTATTACATTTAAATTACATTACATCTTGTAAAATAGTTAAATGAATATTTTGTCACCCTCCAGTTCAGTTCTCATGCAAGGATGTGTGGAACAGCACATATATTATTGCCGAGGAGATGGGTGTCTTGTCTCCCTTGTCTTCCTATTGGGATCCGATCACAAGGTCGAGCCAATCTGAAAGCTACATATAAATACATAATGATAATGAAAAACTTAACCTGGGTTTTGTTTTTATTTCTGTAGAAGTAAAACTTTTGTATATTGAATGTTTAGAAAAGGGGACATATATGCTGACTATACGACAGATGTTGCATTATTCAAAGCAAAGTAATAATAACACAAGTAGGGTCATAATGAAGACAAAACCATTTTTAAAATTGAGTTTAAATCCCAGGGACAACTCCATTTTCACAGTCATTCATAACAGCCATGCGGCACTTGTCTTTGTAAGACAACAACAACAACAACAACAACAACAACAACATCTGCATTCCCTGCAAGTACAAAAATGGGATTTGGCATGTTCTTTGATTTCAAAATTATTTTGGTGAAACATTTACTTGGAGTGTTTAAAATCAAAAAGAAGTATTTTCATATCAAGGTGAAAAATAAACTTTAGAAAAAATATGTAAAAAAAAAACATCAATACTATCTGATGTGATAGGACGTCGAATTCCTACTGACCCGATTGTCTTGTTACTTAATGACAACTCTAAATTACACCTGCTTGGGAGACAGAGGAAAATTTGGCTAGCCGGCTCAACTGCAACGCTGGCTCCCCCCCTACTCGCTTTGTATACAGTAAAACAGTGGTTGGCGTATTAGTTATAATAGTTATAACTATTAGACATAGTTATGCTGGAGCTCTTTACAGCTAATTAACAAAGCCAAATCATCAACTATCAGCCTATGGAAAAACACAGCAGCACAAATATAGAATATATAAATAGACTTAATGACCTCAGCATCACAAGAATTAGAGAAGAGTGACTAGGCAAGGTGTGATTTCTGTTTCTGTTTTTTGCTTATTTCTTGTTTTTGTTTTCCTCGAGACCACAGAGGGTGGGGGGTGGGAGAGGGTTTTTGATCTTGTTCAATTGTGTTTGTCTGTTCTGTATGTTCAAAAATATAAAAAATAATAAAAAATGGATCTAAAAAAAAAAAAAAAAGTAAAATAAAATTGATGCACAATTATGAAACAGAAAAAAAATATAATAAAATTATTATTATTATTATTATTTTAATTAAAATAAAATATATTCTTTTTACTCATTTTTTAAAAAAAATACCTTTCTCGCTTAGGGAAGTTGTATCTTAGTTCTCTGTAGTATTATAACCTCTTTCCGACCAAGTAGTTACAGGAACGTAGTTATAGGAACAGTCCACAGTCTAGCCCGGTTAGCTATTGTTAGCAATACCAGTTGATAACAACGCATTACGCCGTTTTTTGTGCATGCAAACAGCGCAACAACATGTCCACAGATAGAAGTTGGACATGCATGTGTGAACGACTGATTTAGTGAGACACAAATAAGACATAAGTGCTTATAACTTTATGTTACTGCAGCTTTCACAACTGTTGATACAGGGGGCAGCCATGTTGGATTTTGAACTCGGGCTACTGCGAGGTTGTACGAGTTCCGAGCTCGTAAATACGAGGTCAGGGGGCGTGTTTACGACTTTGACCTCGTAAAAAACGAGTTGCGAGGTAAATAGAACGCGGCATAAGTTGCATGGTTATGACACAATCGTTAGCCTATTTTTACAAAAACGTCTGCTACGGAGCCATAACGTGAGGTACAAGGTAATGGAGCCTTTTATACATTGGTTTCTTTAGAAATAAACAATGGACAAATGGAGTCTTTAAACGCTTCAGATGTAGTTATTCACTGCTAAAGTGTGCACCAAAATGAATGGCAGTCAATGGAATGCTAATGGAAGGTGATGGCTTGTTAGCATCAAAATGGCGCCATAGGAGCTACGTGTTCCGGGGAGAGGCTTACCCCCTTGGTTATAAATCACAGCCATCTAACCACCACTATAGGGGAAATGGAAAAGAGAAAAGACCCTGCCCTGAAGTAAGAGATGAAAGAGTTACAGGAACTGTGGTCAGAGGAACTTAATAATCCCCAAATTGGTCCAGGCGCAACAGGAGAAAAAAAGGGTTCTAGGAACATTATGTTCTAGGAACTGCAAAAATCCCTCCGGTTGGAAAGCGGCTATTGAATACAAAATGCCTAAAGATCTGAAATAACTGCCTGATTGTGATGTTCCTGGCTTGGCACACCTTGTATCAGCTTTCCCTCTCATGATTTAAACTAGTAAAATGACTTCAATATTACATTTTCTTTTGTCATATATCACAGAATATTAGAACAAAAACAACTTGCCCAAACAGAAATTTACAGAATAATCAGGATTATTTTTATTAATTCATCTTCAGTTTCAATAATATCATTACAGAAAAAAAAAACATCCTTTTCATTATATTTATACATTAGTAGTAGAATGCTGTGTCATTGCTTCATTACAAGTGCTGGTCATAGTTTAGTGTGTGCAGTGTGACACTGAGTTCAGTCCAGTGTTACGAATCACTCAGTACAAAGGCAGTTTAACAATAACCTGCTTCTTCTTACTCAAATAAATCTATCTGGGTTTGATTGGTCCTCCTTGGGCAGGTGCCTGGACGCGCTCCGATGCTGCGTTCATGTCATAATGGGTTTATCGTAAACATGAGCTGCCGAAAACATAAATGTGGAAAGTGCTATAATTGAACACTTTTTTTTTTTTTTTTTTTTTTAATTCCATTTGGACGTGGTCCTTCTACTCAATGAACGACCTCCTTTAAACTGTTGCAAAAAAAAGTCACCCTGTTCTTCCACTTTGTCTTACATGACATGAACCCAACATGAGCCTCTGACGAGTTATTATTAAAGGACAAATCCGGCGCAAAATGAACCTAGGGGTTAATAACACATGTGTACCGTGTCGACCGTTCTCTGGGACATGTTTTCATGCTAATCGAATGTGACCAGTTTTAGCGCAAACCGCTAATTAGCTTATAACGCTAGTCGTTGGGGCACGGGTAAAGTAAAAAGAAATCACTATTTCTACCACTAACAAGGCTCAAAATATCACCACACTTCCACGGTAGCATAATGAGGGTCCCTACATGTTAACCGAAGCATTGAGAACTTTGTAAGTGTACAGACAGTTTATTAAAAAGGTAGTTTAGAAAGACAGTACTGTTGTCACGACCAGTCGAACAACGAACGCCGTGCAACCAGTAACATAGCTCAAGCACGGCGTTCGTCGTTCGACTGGTCGTGACCGTTTTCCCAAGATGGCGCCCGCCTGTATACATTAACGGTACTGTTATTAACGGGTACACGTGTTATTAACCCCTAGGTTCATTTTGTGCCGGATTTGTCCTTTAATCCCGCTACTTTTCTTGGCAAGACACACACTGCGTAGCAGCCGAGTGGTGGGCAGATGGTTGAGGTTAGGTACTGACCTCAAATGGTTAAGTGTTAGGATAGCCCATTGATCAGGGGATAGGACCCGAACACTCGGTCACGGACGCCTGTCCAATGCTAGCGCTTGCAGGGCGTGTCTTGGCAAGAAAAGCAGTGGGATTCGTAATTATTACGTGCCACTGATAGATATATGGTGCATTTGAGGTAACTGGGAAGTTTCTGGCATCTGAACTAGAGGAAATAAATGAGAAGACAGTGTTGGTACCAGGGCCTGGACTTTGAAAACTCTTCTTACACACCAATAATAGCATCAAGAACTGCCAGAAATGTTTAGTCAGATCAGAAGCCCCGCCCAGGTGCTGCACCCTTGTTTTACGCCTTGAATGAAACCTGCCCAACGAGAAAGACACGCCCCCGCCCCCCTTTTATGGGCATGCAAGTGTGGAGAAGGAGGGGAGGGGGGAAAAAGGAATGAAAAGGAGTAGGGTGGAGGAAGACTGCATCAGCCTATCAGGAGAAGGATCAAAGCTCAGAAGTTGTGACTGGCGCTGCATTACAGTCATGGACGAAAGATAGTAGACATGAGCTCCTGATCTGGAAGTTAACACTTCATATCTCTGGGGGTTACTGAAGCGTAAAGATCAGCAGCAGCAACCGAAGTCTATTAAAAACATCAATTATATGTCCCCTTGGTGTCTTTAAAGTACCGTAAAATTCAAATAAGTACCAGAATTTTGTACCATTATCACAATCTGACCCTAATGCAGCATTAGACCTTCGGCCATGTGGGTTTGTTTGGTACTGATCACACCGATAGGGAGAATCAGAGGAACTAGAGGAGTTAAGGTATGGTGCATTGGTGAATGCTTGGGACTCACAGATTGCATATTATGCATTTAAACGGTCCTTGTTAATTGGTAAACAATTTAAGTTGAGTGTTCAATCAGCAGAATTCAGCAGCCAACCGACCTACTACTTTGTTGATGCTAATAGTGAACTACGGTTTTATAGTGGGCTAAATATCAAAGGTTTCCTTTATTTCTCAGCGATGCTCAGACTATGTACAGTACATTGAGAGAAAAGCAGTCAAATGACGTCTTTTTTTTTTTTTTTTTTTTACAGCCTGGAACTGCGTTGATTCTTTTGACTTTTAACAAGCACCTTAACACTGTCATGGTAGAAATACACCAGCTGTGTAGTTTACGAGCACCTGAACGCGACACCCTGCTTTCAAGTGATGTCGGGTTGGGAGTTTTCTCTGAGTTGGGAAAACAGTATGTCACAACTCATTCAAGCGGCTCTCGTTCATGTTCGTGTGGTTTCGGGAAAAAAAGATGGGAGGCGGCTGATTGGCCGCCAGCCTTTGAGACAAGTCGTCAACTAGGTATAGTAATTCATCTTTGGCTACTTAAAGGAGCAGTGTGTATGATTTAGTGTCTAGCAGTGAGGATGCAGATAGCAACCACTGAATACCCCCTCACCCCTCCCCATTCCAAGTGGGTGGTAGAAGCTACGGTGGCTGTTGGGTAACGTAAAAACCCAAAAGGCCCTCTTGAGAGCCAGCGTTTGGTTTGTCCGTTCTGAGCTACTGTAGAAACATGGCGGTGCAACTTGGCGGGCTCTGTCGAAGAGGAACTATGTAGATACGAAGGGCTCATTCTTTAGCTAACGAAAACACAACGACTGGTAGTTTCGGGTGATTATAAACTAATGAAAAACATAATTATGAATATTATATTCCATTTTAGCTAATAGATCCCCCTAAATCCTACACACTGGTCCTTTAAAGGATCTGATCATATTCTGCATTTTTCTGTCAACAAATCACATGAAAAGACCGAAACCAACAAGGAATTCATCCTACGTATCGTGTGTGTATCAAAGCCTAATAAAGTACGACTTATTCCTCTGTGCCATAGAGCTACAATTTTGTCCAAAAACTATTAAAAACAAATGATCCACACTGTTGCATTGTATAACATGTTCCTTCATTACCATGAACACACACACACACTTTAGTTTTTTTTGTCTCAATCCCACATACACGGTGTATGTGGGACTGCTCCGAATACAGAGGAGCAGCATATGTATAATAATCCGTGGCTTAAAATAGTCCCCAACAAATGCAATGCAACGTTTACTAAAAAAAAAAAAAAACTACAGTTTCCAGCTGCATTAGGAAATTACTGAGATTTGTCTTTGATAAATTGGAGCTAATCTGACCTGCTTTAAAGGAATTGTTTGACGTTTTGGTAAATACGCTTACCAAAGAAAGGACTTATTAATATGAAGTGAATATCTCTAACACTCATGTTTGTATACTAAATATGAAGCTAAAGCCTGCATAAAGACGAAGCTTGCCTAAATGTAGACATTTTTGTCTAAATATAGTTTGTTTAATTTGTTCAAAATATCTAAGCATAAAAATGACAATTAGTGTTAGTGTGTTGTTGGTATCGGCCATTTTATGGGATTTCTTGATAATAAGAAAAACAATGTCACCACGATATCCTCTACTAGTTGTAAAAATGAAAATACATTTATCGGTTTCAAATTTCGCGCTGTAGTTTCACGATGTAAACTATAAACTGAGTGCAGGGTTAATAAGGTCATACTGATACTGTCTCCGTGGCCCACCTGTGATACAAGAATCAGATCATAGAAGACATTATGTATTTTATGATGACAATTGTGTTTATATCTGAAGTCAGACCACAGAAATCATTCCAGTGTGGTGTGATGAGTCCTGCCTCACCCTGCCTTGAAGCCTAACCACTGAACCACCTCAAAGAGTTGCATGGCTTTTATTGAGTCGTGATGAGTTTTAGTGTTATCAGTATAGATTAAAAATTTATAGCTGGAAAACAAAATTGAACAAGTATCCTTGTATGTTTTCCTCTTTTTTTGGCAAAAAAAAAAAAAAAAAGTTATATTATTTATATATATATATATATATATATATATATATATATATATATACTGTACTGGCACAAACTATATCAGCAGCTTTAATCAAAAGATGTCTTTATAAGCATATAGTTCATATTTCTGTCAATACTGATGTTAAGGTCAGTGTGTTCAAGGGGGAGATGTAGTGATACTGCAGGGAAGGGTTATCAAGGAGTTTCTATATCTGGGTAGAGGATGCTAGAGCAGAAAAGAAGAAGAGAGAAAGAAGAGGGAGAAAAACGGAAAATAAAAAGGTCAGGAGGATTGGAGGAAGGTCTCTATATCTACCAGGGAAGAATCTCAAACGCACAAAGCAAATGAACAGGAGAGAAGAGGGCATGAGTACTACTAAGATGAGAATATTCAATCAGAACCATGGTAATAATAATAATAAATAGAATATTAATAATCATTATCATCAGGATAATAATAATATTATTACAGAATAAATCTCATATTTGATATTTTTTTTCACATTTTTTCTCCATTGAAATACAGTGATCTCCTCAGAGCAGACCAATGAGGTTTCAGCCTCCGCTGGCTCCGATTGGCTGTTGCATATGACATCACAGCTAATGGCGACCAGGTGGACATGCATCGCTTCCTGCCCCCGCCCGTTTCCTGTCCAGACAGGAAGTCCTGGCACTGCCACGGTAATCGGTAGCGAGTGACATTGAAGTCTGGGGAGAAAGTATTTTGGTGTTATGGTTGGATGTGTCCCCCCCCCCCCTCTCTTACAGGTGACTCAAATGAAATGATGAGAATATAACGTGCCTGCATCATAGCCGTCCGATGACCATGACGTCCACAACCTCTCCCTTATGCAGTTCCACGTACTGCTCTGTTTTGGGAGGTAACATCAGCAGACCGTTAGCGCTACGCATTGACATTAGCCTGCTGGATACCTGGTTGCCTGGAGGGAGGGAGAGAGAGAGAGAGAGAGAGAGAGAGAGAGAGAGAGAGAGAAAATGAGAGAAAGAGAGAGAGAGAGAAAGAGAGAGCGAGAGGGAGAGAGCGAGAGAAAGAGAGAGAGAGAGAGAGAGAGAGAGAGAGAGAAAGAGAGAGAGTGAGAGAGAGAGCGAGAGAAAGAGAGAGAAAGAGAGAGAGAGAGAGAAAGAGAGAGAAAGCGAGAGGGAGAGAGAGAGAAAGAGATAAAGAGAGAGAGAGCGAAAGCGACAGAGAGACAGACAGTGTTTATGTAGAGCTGCAAAAATCGATTAGTTGTCAACTATTAAATTAATCGTCAACTATTTTGATAATCCACATACTGTAATTCCTCAAATAAAAACCGGTAGTCAATTAAAAGCTGGGCCTCTGATAGTGGCAGGGGGAAAAGATTGTTTGGATAATCTCCACACTGAAGTGCCTTTCATATAATATGAAGTAAAAATAAAATTCAAGTTCATCGTAATGTACATTTCTACCAATTTAATTTAACAGATTCAACAACATATTCATGCTTTTTTCCACACTTAGTTTTTCTGGATTATGGTACTCATGTAAAGTATTATTGTCCTACTGGTATTTTAGTCAATATATTATTTTTTGTTTTATGTAGTGCATAACAATGCAATAGTGCACGTTTAATTTCCCCTCCTACTAATCATAGCAACAACTAACAGTTTGGTTGGTCCACCAATAATTAAGGTCCTGTCAAAACAGAGACCTTTTTCAAAACACCACCTATTTTAAAGGTGGCTGTTTGAGTATTTATACATTGCGCTTATCTCTGCAGTATGCATTTCATGACACAATTATTTGTTTAATGTTTTGATCGCTCAGTCAGACATACGGGAAACACACCCTTCCCCCTTCCCCCATCAGTGGAATTTTCTGTGTGTGTGTTTGTGTGTGTGTGTGTGTGTGTGTGTGTGTGTGTGTGTGTGGGGGCTTGTTTAACTATATTCGTGGGGTCAAAAAACCGGGAGTCCAGTATACTTGTGGGGTCCCGACAGCTTTGTGGGCCCAAAATGCTGGACCCCACAAGTTTAAAGGGCTGTTTGAGGGTTAAGACTTGGTTTTAGGATTAGGGTTAGAATTAGGTTATGGTTAGGGTGAGGGTAAGGGTTAAGGTTAGGCATTTAGTTGTGATGGTTAAGGTTAGGGTAAGGGGCTAGGGAATGCATTATGTCAATGACGGGTCCCCACAAAGATAGTGCCACAAACCTGTGTGTGTGTGTGTGTGTGTGTGTGTGTGTGTGTGTGTGTGTGTGTGTGTGTGTGTGTGTGTGCTGTGCTTACCTGTGCTCTGTGCCCAGGGCAGTGGCTCCTGGTGATGCCAGGTGAGAATACAGCGGTGGTACTCTGGCCTGGGATCCAGCTTCACGTCACAGGAAAGCTGAAAAACACACACAAAATGTTACCAACATAATAAATATAGGTTTTATATTGTCCAAAAACCACAAATGTAAGGGCTTAATTGATTAAAAACATTGTTGTCTAGGTATATTGCTTCACACTAGGACATACAATCATTCTTTCTCACCGAGAGTTAGCTGAGAAGATCAATACCATTCTCGTGTCTGTACACTAAATATGAAGCAGTTTCAACAAATTAGACATATAAACGTGTTAATCAATGAGCTTTAGAGGTGCTGGTAGGAGGATGTTGTTACCTTTTGGACAGAGCCAGGCTAGCTGTTGGGATGGCTGTAGCGGTTTCCAGTCTCAATTATAAGCTAAGCTAACCCACTGCTAACCCATATTTACAGTACAAACATTAGAGAAGTATTGATCATCTGATGTAACTCTCAACAAGAAAGCAAATAAGCGCATCTCCCAAAAGGTCTAAATACTGCTTTAACATTTATTACATATTACAAAATGTTGATACTATGACTACTAAAATATGTAAATTCATATTGTAATATCTCTTTGTAGGTTATTGTCAAGGGCTCTGGTTGGCTAATGTGTTCTGAGATACTTTTTTTTTCAAACTGTGGGCAGAGCTTCCGCCGTAGCCTACGTAAGTGGCCTGAAGTGTATAGCAGGGCCGACGTGTGTGTGTGTGTGTGTGTGTGTGTGTGTGTGTGTGTGTGTGTGTGTGTGTGTGTGTGTGTGTGTGTTAAGGATGTGGGGAGTGTGTGGTAGACGGAGCAAGTAGCAACTCTAGAGTCATAGTGGGAGAAACTAAGTGTCTTCCCTGTGCTTTTTGACCACGGTAGGGAATCTGTAGCAGGAAAAGTTAACCCTCTCCTTGATTACATGTTGTTTATGGAGAAGGAGAACCAGGAAATGAGCCGGGGGAAATGCAATGCTACTAAGCCACGGCTGAGCGACGTGCGTCGCAGCGGCGTGTAGTTACATTTTTTGAGAGGTGCACGTCAGGCTACGCCGCAGGGTGGTAGTGCTTGTTACGTAGCTATGGCATAGCTTTTATGCAGAAGCATAAATCATGCATTAGGGGTTTCACAAAATAGTCGACTATTTGAATATTCAACCATCAAAACTACTCATCCATGCGGCACATTATTGCCGAATATTCTTTCATCTGTGGTGTGAGATATGCAGCAGCGGGTGGTGTGGGTAAACAAGTCATAGTTGTCTGTGTGACCTAAGACACTGCAGCGCAAGGCGGTAAAGCAGCGGACGTGGAGCCGACTTTTTCTTGAATGCTAACCAGGAGTGCAAAATGAGGATAATAAATGGAGGACTGTAGCGACAGCGAGTAACGTTGGATATTGGAGAGATGTTGAATATTTTCTATTTTTTCACTTTCATTATGGCGTTTTATTGTGGTGAGTAAGCTGTTTCAAATTTCAGTTTGCACTGTTTATAGCCTACTTTCTGTTTACACCTGCCATCTGTGGAAGCTGTGTTAATAATCTGTGTCCTTAGGACAGCTCATTCCGCTGTCTGTCAGCCAATATTGATGCTTTTCAATAAACAAATAACCGTGGACATTCATGTTTATTCGTGAGATTGCATATATCCTGTGATTATGCGACTATTCGTAGACTTTTGGGGAGAAGTTGACGACTACTAAGCTACACTAGTCATTAATGCCCGCCCTAGTGTGTGTGTGTGTGTGTGTGTGTGTGTGTGTGTGTGTTACCCTAGCTTTAATAATTGTAGGTCTAGGGTCCAGAATGCCTTGCATCTTCCTCAGAGCAGGAATCACAAACAGGTTACATGTCACCACTGCAGACACTGGGTTACCTGGAAAACAAAACAAAAACAGGGTTACTAAGGTTAACCCGCAAACAACTATCTACAAGGTTCAGCATCAGTAGATCATTGATATTAGTGCATACACAGCGCAGTGTCTCCTGTATGTGCACACTAATATCTAGTCTGTCTTGCACTGTCCCCATTTGCATTAAACATGTTATTCCTGTACATGTCTGTGTGTGTGTTAGCTGCCGATATCTCTTCACACTAGTGTAACCCAGACACATCCCTGTACATGTATTGTACTCAAGGGTGTAGGTTTGCAAATGGACGGTAGGGACTTGTCCCTTTCCATATTTTAGGAGGAGAGAATTGTCCCTACCAATATTTGAGCGAGCTCATTCGCATCATCTTTGGAGTGAAGTCATATTAGATCATTCTGATGTGCCCTCCCAGAGGCTACTTCTCCAAGATGACCTAGCATGCTAGCATTTGATTGGCCGAAAGGGAGGGGGCAATCTGAAGGTTCACATTACGTGCAAATATCGTACGTACTGCCAGACATGGAGGAGGCGAGAGCTGCTTAGTGTGCCCCAGTTATTTAGAAGTGTAAAAGGTTTGGATTGCTTTGTAGCGTCTTTCCTCTGCCCGGCAGCTCTGTGTCGCTGTCTCTGCGTCCCCCTCCCTTATAGACACCTTTGTGTTTGGGACTGCCTCCCTACTCCAGGATGCTTCCCACTGAAAAGCCTGGGGAAGAGGCTGTGAACTGCACTTTATCGGAGGTGGTGAAGTTAACATTTGTGTGGACAATAAGCCACACAATGGTGAGATTTATGCCTGATCAGAACTGTTTTCAATTAGTTTCGGTTTCCACCTCCAATAAAGAGCACACAACCACTTCTCTAAATTTTGTCTCATCCAGAGACCAGAGTCCCAAACATGGCTCTGCGTCTGTCAGGCGGTCTGAATATCAGCCGAGCAACAACGTAATGCACATCAGACTACAGGGCAGGTCGATTTCTTCTTGAAATTGTTACTTTATTCTCATTAATTTACGACTTTATCCTTGTACTATTAACAACAAATAACATTGTTTTTCAAAATATAACAACTATTTACTCTCCAAATCTCAGAGAACACAGACGGGATAAGTTATATGGGGAACGGGCAAAAAGTTTTGAACATGAGCAGAAGCACATGAGCTATTAAAGTCCAGGGCTTTATAAATGAATTCATCATTGACGTGAACAGGTGAAACGTGCACATTTAAAGAGGTTACTTCCCCAAACAAAAGACGCCAAAGAGGACAGAAGAGTAAATCATGCCTACATGTGTGATTATTTAAGATAATTAAGATAACATTAAAAAGTTGATCTACATGAGAATAAACATTTGAAAGCAATACAGAATGTTTGAAAGCAATACAGAATGCCTGAGAGCAATACAGAATGCCTGAGAGCCTTAAGCCGCCTACACATGATAGGCGGCAAAACCGCTTTGTGGAGGCCGTTCCATTGATTTCCTACGAGGAGAGCGCTGCCCTGCCCCTGGCATCGCGCAGCGCTCAGATTTGCCGCTTTGCGCTTCGCCCAAAGTTCAAATTATTTCAATTTTGACCTAGTTGCCGCTGACCTTTCGAAAGCACAACCAATGAGATAACAGCTGTCGTTACCTAGCAACGATAAATAGCTTCCTTGCACACCCTCGATGATGAATACCTGCGCTGTGCTTTGCTCTGCGCCCTACCTAGCGGTGCGCAGAGAGCACTTATCATGTGTAGACGGCTTTACTGCTTTATATGGTGTTTGGTGTTTTCAGCCCCCAACGTCGTCTTCCAGGCAGCCCTGCCTGGAAGGCACTAGGATTAGGCGATGGTTAGGGTTAAGGTTAGGTGCCTTGAAGTCGACGTTGGGGGCTTAAAACACCATTGAGCACTTTATATCCCATTATGTTTTTATATTTTATTTTTCACCTGTGTTTTCCTTTATATAAATACAGACATTTCCACCATATGTTGGTGCAGAAAAATTCACCAGAATGCAGGTAAGTGTTTGACATTTAAAATTCTGGGGGAGGACACCAGACCCCCCAGCTTAATACATGTCCCCAGCAATGTTGAAATGAAACCTACACCCATGACTGTGCTATCTATAAATGTGTTTTGCTGTTATAGTCATAACCAACAGAGAAGACCGGAGTACACGCCCAACACAACCACATTCAGCCACCTTCACATGATCAGCCGTGAGGTGGTGAGTGCAGAGCATATTGCAGGCAGAGAGGCAAAGCGCAGGGCAGCGTGGGCATACCTCATCATTGCTTCTGGCTTTGGTTGCGCCTTGAAAGGTCAGTGGCAACAACGTCAAAGTTGAAAAGGTCTTCCAAGCAGGATGGAAGGGGATCTGTGCAGTCAGAGGTCATTTGTGGGTGAAGGCGGATTTATGCTTCTGCGGGGGCTTCACGCAGAGCTTTCGCCGTAGCCTACGTCTGAGGTTTATACTTGTGCGTTGGTGTCTGCGTCGTTTTAGATAATCTTTTTAAGCGAATAGCAGGGCCGGCATGGGTGTGTGCGTGGGGGGGGAGGAGGTGGTAGAGCGAGTGAGAGCGTGACGGGGATTAGCTCCGGAGCGAGTAGCGACTCTAGAGGCATAGTGAGAGAAACAAAGTGTCTCCCCTGTGTTTTCTGACCACGGTGGGAAGTCTGTAGCAGGAAAAGTTAACCCTTTCCTTGATTTCATGTTGTTTATGGAGAAGGAGAACCAGGAAATGAGTAGGATGAAATGCGACGCTAAATGCCGCGATGTGTAGTTACATTTTTCGAGAGGTGTACGTCAGGCTAAGGTGTGGGGTCCGTATCTCCACGTACCTACTTACGTACCCACCGTGTCGATTTAACGCAGGAGCATAAATTGGCCTTATTGTGGGTTTATTTTTTAGGACCTACTTCCTCTAGGTGCAGGGCTTAGTGGTTGCCTGGCCTCGGTCTCACTCGGGGCTACGACCTCCAGCAGGGAGGGCCCAGTCTCTCTGAAGTTGAAGTTTCCTTTAATAACGATAGCAATACATACACAGTGCTGGACTGGAGCAAAGACCAACACACTCCAAATCACAAAGCCCCAGATCAAGGCCAAAGGACACACTATACTGTAGGATTCCTTTACATTGCCATGGTGACATACTGACATCTAGCACTGAAAACAACAGTGGAACTGCAACACAGCAGTAAAGGACTGCTGTGCCTTAGTCAAAGAGAGACTGGGGGTTCTATAGTAGCTTTTTAAGCCAAAACTTGATGCAGATCTTCAAAATCTTGTTGTTGGCAGCTCTTCAAAAGGACAGTTCTGCCCATTTGTAACCCTTGTAATCTTGTTAATGTTTCCCACTGTATCAGTTAGTTGCTTCACTATAGAGCAGAGGTTTTTACAGTTTGAGGGGCAGAGGTAGAGACTGTGTTTGGAGAAAGGGACAGCTGCATGCAGGTGTTCTGAAAACAACAGAAATGTAGTTCTTGTAGTTTGGCCCACCGATTTGCTCTGCTAACCAACATGGTCAACAGTTGAAGCTGCAGCAGTTAAAGTTATTTGGTGTAACACAATAAAGAGATTTTTGATACCAAAGGAATTGCAGCATAAAACTACGGGACCTTAACTAAAATGTATGGAAATATGAATGAAATATAATGAACTTTACCTGAAGCTCAGGTTTACCTGGACTGACTCGCCACAGCTTTACTGTGTGATTTGTAAAGAAGTGCTTGCTAGCAATAGACCTTTTTCACAGCAGACATGTTGACATGTGTGCTGTAGTAGGAAAAGCACAGGTGTATTCAAAACTATTAATGATGGCTGCATTCCACTTAGGAGAGGCCCTGGTATTGTGACTGCTGACTCACTGAAATAGCTTACTGGGACACTTGATGGAATTGAGCCATCGTTAAGGTGATCAATTTCAGCTGTGCTTTTCCTACTATGACAAGTCAAAATGTCTCCCGTGAAAAGGTCCATAGCATGCTACCCACAAAACCCAGAGTTTAGCGATAGAGCGTTTAATCACTCGGACGATTAATGCCATTTTTAGATAATCGGCTGAGGCCTGCGTTCACAAGGCCGATTTACAAAAAATGTCTGCAGACACATCTGCAGGCAGCCTTGTCAATGTGGCTGCTGTAGGACGAAGTTAGCGCTCCCCCTTGTCAACTTCTCCAATATAAGGGCATACGTCAGCTAACGGCAGCAAGCCTTCAACCAGCTCAACTAGCTTACAGAGCTCAAAAAACTATTATATTTTGAAAACGTTTTTCCTTTGCATTTTCAAAACTATGCTGCAAGTTAAAGCCTGCAACTGAACACATACTAAACAGAGACAACGCAGACTATAAATGTTCATTTAAGTTCAGCAATTGTGTTTCTCATTTGTTATTACTTGTTACTGTTATATTCTATCAGATGCATAAAAACAACAACAACAACAACAACAACAACAACATGATATCAGCAATATACATCGGCTGCCCTGCTCTTTAAATATCGGCATCGGTCATTGAAAAAAGCCCTGCTGGAGAGTTTCGGTGAGTTTCACTCAAAACGCTGCATGTAGCTCCATCGGAGAGTAATAAGCAACAGCCATTGGTGACGTGTCGTCAAAACCAAATGTTTACTATGCAAGCCCACATAAAAGTAGCATCTTGAGTCAGGTTACACCACTGTGATATATTCCAGGGTCAAGGTGCATCAACATTCCAGATATGCAGCCATTTGATCACATCTGAGCCATGGAGAGGCGCATCCAGGCTACCGTGTGACTTCTTCTGTGTGCATACTGTAGCACATGCAGTGTGTTCTATGGATATCAAATGCCACTACACAATGGAGAGCTAGACTGACATTGTCATAATATGTTGAAAAAGATGTACATTACAGGTTTTTTGAGCCGTATGCTATCAAAAATAAACCAACTGACACGATTAGGTCTGAATTTATTTGTTTGCTGGTAATTGATCAAGAGATACAGGGTCCAGGGCAAAAATGGGAAGAACTGTCTTAAAAGGCAGAGTGAGGCAGGTTTTACACATAGTCCAGGCCTTAGACTGCTTGAATAAAATAAGAGCAACCTTCTTCTTGTTGGATGTGAAAGTTACTGACAGACCAATACCTGATTTTACCTTTACCCCAGTATATCAGCAATACAGCAATTCTAACGGTTCCATAAGCAAACCATACAAACCAAGGATGAGGACAGCTAGAGTACAGACACACAAGACAGGGGCTGGTGCTACATGTGGGTCCAGAGCTGGAGGGAAACAAGAGGAATGGCCAATGTTGCCCTAACTGGCGACAGTATGCTGAGGTAGGAGCGAACCATTATAAACCAATGGGTAAGTTTAGGCACCCATTTACAGACTGGCTCAAGCAAGTCAGATTGTCAGAATACACACCCTGGAGATTTATTACTCTGCTGACTTGATTGAGTCACATCCGTGTCAATATTTGCGAAAATGCCTTTGCGATAGTGTCACTCTGGCCATAAAAAAATCGAACCTGCATCTGTCACCATCATGGGCGGGCCTGCTACCTGAACCAAATAACCAAATATAGGAAGTGAACCAAAAAAACAGTGCATTTACTAGCCTACGATTTCAACCTTGCACTCAATTTACAGACTTATATATGATTTAAGGGATGATAACTTTCAAATGACCACATCGCCGGTCGTCTGTGTGACAACGCATCATCATCTCTCTCTCATCAGGGCCGCCCTCTCCTTCATATTGTTTGCCTTATTTTAAAATATTGAAAACACTAAAGCAAAACCAGAAAACCCTATACGTTATAAATTTGGTGTTTCTGAGACCAGGGAACTCAGATATTCTGTCCAATAAATAAGCACCCGTTTTGAGCAGATGACATTTGTTTACAATATTAGCTGTGACAAAGTGCAGTCCGAACGCAAACCAAACCAAATACAAAAAAGGAACTATGTTGCAACTTCACCCCCGAATCGCACCGGGTCTACGGAACTATACTTGAGAAAGCGCCCTTAGTGGGCGTTGAGCCAAAATAACACAAAATAGATTATTAGGGCAAAGAAAAGGGGTATCAGAGATGGTCCAGGGGGTTTTGAGCAAGGAGGGGACACACTTACAGACACCCAGTTACTTCGGACATAAATATATTACCTGGCAGAGCAAAGATGAGTTTCCGTATTCCATCAATGTCAACTGTGGCAAATGTAGTAGGAAGACTGCGGAACAGAAAACCACAGGTGATTACTTTTCCTCCAGGTGTCAGAACAGTATCAAAGGCAGTGGTAGCATCAGCAATAGTAGTAGCAGCAGCAATACTTAAAAAAAAAAAAAGCTGCTCCGATATTGATTCAAAATAATCCAGAATCGATCTCTGTCTTTATCACATGATACTAGAATACCTAAGGAATCCATTGGTACCCTTCCCCATCTCACCCTGGCTTCATAAAGACTCGTCCAAAGTGGATCTGAGCATGAAGGTCAATATCCAGCACCTGCTTTAGGTAGTCCTGATAAGACACACAAACACACACAGATGGAGAACAATAATACTGTAAAAAGAGACAGTAGTGCTTTCATACAGTATGTTGTTAGAGGAGAAAAACAAACCTGGAGGATAAACAGCAGGCAAACAGATATACTGTGAAAAGGGTTGATGAGAATTTGGCTGCTTCCTTATTAAAGATCAGAATATCTACTCAACGTGTCAGTGAATTATTTAGTAAATTAGAAGAGATGGGTCACAGGTGAGTGGTTACCTTCTCTCCCATGGACACACCGCCCGAAGTGATGATGACGTCGGCACGACTGATTCCCTCGTGGAGCGCGGACAGCAAGTCATCAGGGCTGCAAACCCGCATGATACATTAAACTCAGTACACTACTAAATGGGGAGTGCTACTCAGCCTACGAAAACATCTGTATAATATCTTCTGTGGCTGTGAGGGGTATTTGGAAAGTCTGAGAAAATAACCCTGTTGATGTCACAGTGATGTCATCAGGGTTATGTTGATTTGATTTGATTATGTTTGATTATTAATGGAAAGCGTGTGTTACAAACTGGAGATGTGGAATTTAAAAGAGGTGGGTGTTTCCCATGCAAGGAGGTTGTGACAAAAAAAAAAGACACAACCAAGTGGCATTATGGGAAGCGAATGATCCAGTTTTACTTGGGACTTTGCTGAATCAATTTTGACCATTCTTTTTTTACTCTATCTCTTGCAATGCCCACTACTTAAAGGGATACTTAATATACTTAATTAATTAATTTAAATCCAGCTCTGTGTCATGGCAGTGTGGGCAGTGTGTTTAGATCAGTACCCCCAGAAAGTGTCAGGCTTTTAAGCTAATTTCACATAGCGGCCAAACATTAATACTTCCGTGTCAGTCACGTAGATGCCATGGGGCCCAAAAAGATTATTCCATATAGACGTACATAGCGAAAGAGTGTGTAAAATCAGTGGGTAATTCATTTTGAGCATCACAAGCCCTGCGAAATGACTCGATCCGATAACATTTAGAAAGTCTAGAAGAGCCGCACGATTAAATAAATGAATCCCCATTCAACTTAGCTGAGGGGCTAAACCGGAAGTAGCCGGCTCGGAGATGCCGGATCTCTGCAGACCTTCACTGCTCTGCTCCGTAGGAAGCTTATTTTAGAAGTTATTTGTATAAACCAAGTGCCCCTACTTGTCTCCAACGATGCCCAGGTTGATGGTGGGATATCCATGTTCCTGGATGGTGGACAGCAGGGTGGAGCGGTTGGAGTCACGTATTTTCCCTGGGTGGAGGTCATCCTCTGGATTCAACAGCTACTCACACACAAACGTAAAAGGAAATCAACTGATATCTACATGCAGTAGGAAACCCAGAACTCTCAATGCAAGGATCATAGGAAAAGTCTGTGCGTATTTTCATTTGTTTATGTGTATGTACCTCGTTTCCAGTGGACATGACAGCCACCACAGGGAACTTGTGCACGCTGACCTCAGTCACTCCCACTGTAGCCAGCAGGCCGATCTCTGACGGGCCCATATGTGTTCCTTTAGCCAACACACACTCCCCTCGCCTGATGTCATGGCCTATTGGCCTGTGCAGACACGCAACGTTACAATCATAATTAGCTAGAGGCTTTGATACAGCTTTGATATGAATTAGCCTCCACTTGGTTCCTTTAGCTTATAGTGGTTTGTTTTTACCTGATGTCCTGTCCGGGCCGGGCCTGGACCATGATCCTCACCTCCAGCTCCTCTGTGCCCTGAAACAAACCAGACTGTCACTGTCATCATACCTGCAAACAAACGCATATAGTATAAAACTAGACAGCATTCAAGGTACTTACATCCTCAGACTCCCTCAGAAGTTCTGTATCTTCTATCTGGACCACAGCGTCGGCTCCACAAGGAATCGGAGCCCCGGTCGTCACCCTCATCACCTGACCTGGCATCACTGTATGAGTGGGCTGCAGACACACACACAGACACACACACACACACACACACCTTATTGAGTCTGATTAAATCCCTGTTTCAAAAGATAACTGGCAACATTAGTTGAATGATATGATTAGACTTTTAATATATCCACAGACATAAACTCAACTGTAAAACACACCACCTGCCTCTAATTTGTGATTTGTGGTGATGTGTGTTCACATAGGGCCGCTCTGCAGCAACCAGACAACAAGATGATTTCCTGGAGAAGCTCTCTCCATTTGTCGAGTCGTTGTCATCGTTGACAGACGTCACATGTTGTGTTTTAATGCTTTGAACTGTGTTGCATTTCCTGCATTTCCTACAATCTAAAAGGCGTGCTGTATTCAACGGGGAGCCAATTCACTACGATTGGCTCAGCTGTTTTAGAGCTTTGAGACCAGTGATGTGACTGAATGATAATCACGCAGACACACCCAATTGGACACACAGGCTGGTGCGTTCAAGACATTCCACTTGACGCTGGTCATTGTGCTTGTACCATTAAAATAGGACCCATAGTCCTACTCGTAGCAGCATTAGAACTTTTTAATAGCACTTCTAGGGCTGGGTATCGCCAATGACTTCCCGAATCGATTCAATTCCGATTCACAAGGTCCCGATTCGATTACAATAACAACTTTGCTTGGATATAAAAGAGATTCTCGGAGAACTTATGCTGTAAATTGTACAAAAAAGAAGCAACCCTCAAATATTGTTTATAATACACCAGGTTAAGGCTTTACATTAAAGACCTCATATTATGCTCATTTTCAGGTTCATAATTGTATTTAGAGGTTATATCAGAATAGGTTTACATGGTTTAATTTTCAAAAAACACCATATATTTGTTGTACTGCACATTGCTGCAGCTCCTCTTTTCTCCCTGTGTGTTGAGCTCTCTGTTTTAGCAACAGAGTGAGACATTTCACTTCTGTTCCATCTTTTTTGGGAGTCGCACATGCGCAGTAGCTAGGTAAGGACTACTAGCCAGTCAGAAGCAGAGTATGAGGGCGTGTCATGCTAGCAGCTAGACAGCATTATAACGTGTGTTACAAAGTGACCACGTTTATCTCTGAAGTAAAGGCTGGACTACAATAGAGCTGTTTGGAGCAGTTTGTGAACAGTGTTTTCTGTTGGAGATGGTAAGTCCCTTTGGGGTGGATTTTGGGCTTTTTCACTTTGTAAACCTATAACATGCACAAAAAATATATATAACACAATAAAGGAAAGGGAAAAAGCCAAAAAGCATAATATGAGCACTTTAAGAATTGACAAGAAATTGATGTGCATTTAAAGTACTTTTTATTTATACATGCATGGTGAAAAGGCATATATTAAAAGATCAATTTCTGGTTTTTATGAATCCATATCAGATCACTCAAACAAAGATCGATTTTAATTGGAGAATCCATTATTTGAACCCAGCCTTAGCTACTTCTTATATAATGTCACAGCGTTACTCACCGTGCTTGATGTACAAACGTAGATGGTGGGATTTGTATTAGTAGAAATGCTAATAGTTGTGTTGTTAGCATTGCTAGTACCTGTACTGCTAAATGTGAAACTAATGGCACTAGGTTGTGTTGTTCACGACTGTAACTTATCATAGTGTTAGTGTATTAGAGCTGACCTGTTGTCCGGCCTGTGATTCTCCCATGATGAAGCGATCTCCCGGGCCGTCAGCAGCTACAGGTCAATGATAATGATGTTGATTAAGTTAATTACGGAAATTAGACCATGACTGTTCCATTGCTACCATGCACGCAGGTCCTCCCGGGTCAAATCTGAAAATCAACACTTTTTCTGACGTTTTTGTATAAACCTAATGTATATGAAAGTTCAGAGAGGATACTGTTTCGACAACATTTCAATTTCTTTTTCAAATGCTAAAAAATTGAACAAAACACTCAAAATGCAATGAAAGTAGAGATCCGATCACTTGTTGTACATGCGAAGGGAGTTGTAAAGAATCATCCATCTGTGTTATTTTTGGGTAAATAAAATTAGGTAGTTAAAAAGAAATCCATATTTCTGAAGTAGACATTTCGAAAACGGGTCAAATTTGAGGGTTTAAACTCAAGTGGCAGCCAAGAGCACAGTTTACGTACAGAATACTGTGTGAAGAATTAGCTCTTAAATTCATTCAATGCCAACAAGTGAATACATGTAAATGTGTAGTTGAATGCAGATGTCAGCAAAGTTACATTTAATGGCATTTTTCTAGATCCTGTTTTACATTTGTGTCCCCCACGTACTGTTTATCAGTTGTTGTTTAGTGATAGATAGTATTGGTCTCACCTCGTACAGCGTAGCCATCTTTAACGGAAGCAGGGAACGGAGGAAGGTTGTCTTTGGCATAGATGTCCTGAGCGAGCACTCGACCGAAACCATCTAAAAGAAATTGGCCCAAAAACCAGGTCAATTTAGTGCAAACCACATCTGAACAACAAACACTACACACATTTTCATGGACAAAATTCCAAAACTTTTCCATGGCCTCTAGTGACCGATACAAATTGTATCGGTCATTAGAGAGCCATGAAATTAAATGTACACTTACCTGGCATTATTCAAACATATCAGATTCAAACTCTATTCAAACATGATTTCATCTAGCTGGCGTACACGGAGGGAGAGACGGAACGAAAATGAGAAAAAGTACAAATGAGAAGATGAGAAGCGTACGTGATAGTTTACAAAACACTGTCACGCATCACCGCATATTAGAGAGACGTTACGTCAGCTACAGGAAATGATTACGTAAAAAGGTTATCCACGGAAGATTACTGTAACAATTCATTTCATGAAACACGACAAAATTCAATGACGTTTCCAAAACTTTCAAGGATTTTACTAATTCCATGACCATTCCATGTTTTCCATGACCACTACAAATATTACCAATAACACACAATGATAATACAATGTCTATAATGCCTGTGCATAAACAAGACAAACAGAACAGAACAACGCACATACACAGAAGACTCACCTCTGTAGTTAATGACTTCAATTCCAAGAATAGGTGTCATCTCTAGAACAGTGATGAAGGCTTTGTCCATTGAAGTCAATGGGAACGGAGACATGCGATGACGACGTGCCACTTTACTGATGTCCACCGCACTGTGGCCTACGCACAGACACACACAGAGTATGTGAGTAAGTAGTGAATACGTTTCTGTATACATTACCGTGAAGTTTAAAAATGGTCCACAGTGATGCAAGTTACTGTTAGGTCTCCTGCACACTGCCTGCGTGGCGTAAGCGTGCCGTTTCTGTTGCGTGTCAGTTGCGTGGCGGCCGCGTGGCGTTTTCTATGTCTTTGCACACCAGAAACGTGTCTGACGCGGCCCTGCCGCTGCTAGCCTTGTCTGTACATATGTATGTTTCCCATAAACATAAATATATACTGATTTGATTACAGCAAAGACAACGTCGGCAGTATTGACGGCAAAATAGGCTACAGAATATTTCGTTCTGTATTGACAGGCGCAATATTTGAAAATCATCATCATCATTCATCAATCATTATTTATTTTTAAATTACATTTATATCTGCATTTATGTCAAAACCTAGAGACTTTCAAACATCAACATGTCATTTATTAATATGTATTTGTGTAAAAATGACATATAAACATCTTTTCGTATTCTATTTTGCCTGGAAACGCTTCCAACACGCTTGCGTAAATAGGCGTCGGTCCTATTTCTAGCATGCACGTGTTTTCGGCGCCTGAGACGTGTGTATCACGCAGGCAGTGTACAAGCTCTAACCTGTTAACATGGGAGCCGAAATACAAACGGACACGCCACGCAGGCAGTGTGCAGGCGCCCTTACGAGGCTGGCATGTTAATGAGACACACACACACACACACACACACACACACACACACACACACACACACACACACACACACACACACACTTCCTCTCGCTCTCTCTCTGAACTTACTGGCTCTCAGAATGTTCTCATTACTGCCACATCGTGACTGAACCTGCAGAGAGACAGACACATGTTCTATATTTGGTCATTGTTTGATGCAAATATATGGAGGGGATGATTTAAATACCTCCTCCTTCACAACAGGACAGTCTGGCAAAGGCTTTCATGTTGATGTATCTATTAATAATGTCTAATACACAGGACATGGAGACATAAATAACATGAATTCTAGCGGTGACGTTCAAAACCAGCACACCAGCAGCTGTGCGTCTAATTCTGTGACTGCACAGAACAACACAGGATTATTAGAAACTAAAACAGGAATCAGTATGGGGTTTGATTGAGCTACCAGGCTAACGCTGTTCCTTAATAACATTTCAGATATCTGCTGGCGTGTTGTCCGTATCTGCTGTGGAAGTTCATTCATCATTCATCAATGATTTTCTTCATTGCTTTTCATTTATGTAAGTTGTCTCTTTGTCTTGATTTGAATGTTAAAAACGGTGCGTGCCATTGCATACAAATTGAATACTGTAAATAATTAAATATAGTATTCAAATAATAGCCCTGTCTGGTACAAACAAATAAAGGCCGGTCAACAATAACAAGACGATTAAAAAACAGTGAGGATTGGTGAAAATCCCTGTATTCCCGTGACTAACATGGTAAATTCAGCTTTAGGTAAATTTCCTCAGCACTAATGCCAACCGAGCCATGTCCTCCGCACAACTCTGCCACTCTCTCTTTCTTTTTTAACAGAAATACTGTTTTCATTCACTAATTCATCACTAATTAATTCCTTTACAAAGAAAAAGGAGAGGTAGTCCACACACTGAATTTTGCAAGCACCCAAAAATGTAATGTAATGTTGCAACATTTCAAGCAACAAGGTCTGCGTCAGATGTTTGCCTGAAGAAGACCTTCAATACTGCATCATTACATTTTCAGGAGTAATTATTATTTAGGACTTCATTCAGAGCAGCAGAGTGGTGAGTGAGAAATAAATCTGTTGTATTGATGGAATGTGTGCTGTGGAAAGTTTTGAGTTTGCATTTACAGCCAATAAAAACGATGTTACTTAAATATGATAAAATATCCAGTGCTTACACAACAGGAAAAATTAGGAATAAAGGCCTTAATAAAATGCTCATATAAATAAAAGGCCTGGATCTCCATCACCATTTATTCCCCCATTGCCAATCCCTTGATATTAATTGGGACCAATTTTACGTGAATGTACAACAACTGAAGATATTTATATTTCAGTTTTGCCAAAGCTCACAGTCTCATTCACTCCCATTCAATTCCAAACAGCACACAAGTCCCGAGACTTTTAGCCGAGGGGTAATCCATCACTGTGCGAGAGGCCGACAGTCACGTCCGACTACTAACTTTTGTGATTGGTCTCATATTAATATACCCATTCGAAAGCCAAATTGAGACAGGATTGGGAGTAACATTTAATATTCACTATAACACTTAAACCTTTTGGTAAGTGATCTTGGTGGTTACATTGGGACCAAACAATTCTCCAAACAATCCGAATGAAACCTTCAAATTGGCAACACCTTCTTTACTGGGAGTATTTCAAAAGAAATGAGGAAAAAAAAAACATTAGAAAATAACCTAGAGTGACCACAAAAGTTGGAGAATCCAAGAAATAAGAAAAATCTCTAATCATGCAGGAACTGTCCTGCTTGTCGTTTTTTTTACTAGGAACTGCTGAGATAGCTTTTCACTACTGTCAGCAGTAACGACACATATATTGTCGGCATGCTCCATGACTCTTGCAAAGCATATATAAGTGTGCGTGTGTGTGTATGTATGAAAGTTTGTGTGTACCTTGGGTGTCGGGCATGAGGCGGTGGAAAGACGGGAGGTCGCCTGTGTGGCCCGTGGTGACTCGGAAGGGGTGGAGCTTAAAGAGGCTGAATCTCGAGGAAGCACCTGAACGCCTCGGGAAATGATAGAGTCCGGGATCTACACACACACACACACACACACACACACACACACACACACACACACACACACACACACACACACACACACACACACACACACACACACACAGACAGACACACACAGACACACACACGCACACACACACGCACACACACACTGCTAGTCAAATAATGTCGTTCAGTTGTTTTACTGTCAACTAAGGTTGTGTCTACATGACAATTGGATTCATGGAATGCAAACTACGAATCTACAACTACTGTATCCGGCCATATCCCGTGCTGCAGTACCACTCTCCCCCTGAACTGTGACTGATGTGCACGCGGGGCGCTGTTTCACCAACACACAAATATCACTAAAACCAATCAGGGACAGAGGCCAGAGTACTGATAAACTCTGTTGTGCGAGGCCAGGCGTGTATGCATGGTCAGAATGTTTGCGGGATTAAGGAAACAGTCCTGTGCAGGGCTCCACCCGGGAGAGACAATTGAGTGAGATTCAACTCTTCTTTGTTTGGGAGGAGAGAGGGAGACACACCCAGAGGAGATCTGCACTCTACTGAGTGCACTTTTCTAGTCGGACCTTTTTCCGCTGAAGCTCCAGATACATTTTACGCAATTCAGAGAAAGGCATATTTTTAAAATAACTGTTATACTTGTATGACGGACAGGGTGTGTATCTGAAAGACATGATGAACTGACCAATGGCAGGAGAGGAGGGGTGTGTGTGAGTGTCTCACCTGCTGGTCATGAGTACAGGAACAGGTGAAATGAGTGGGCGGGTCAGGTGTGTTGCCGGCAAAGTAGGGACCCCCCTTAGCCATGACCACAGCATGGCTTGTCTGATGGACAGACACACACACACACACACACACACACACACACACACGCACGCACGCACGCACGCACGTGGGCACGCATGTGGGCACGTACAAACACACAGACAGACACATGTCCCCATACACAGACAGGTGAATGAGATGAAATGGAGGGCTTCAATCTAGTTAATGAATAAAGACACAAAATGAAATAGCTGCTCCATGGACCACTTCTAAATATTAAAAATGTGGATCCTACTGATTCCTCCAACTAATGTTCTACATGACTTTAAAATTCAATCAAGTATTTGGAGTTGGCTTGTGAGAGTAGGCCATCTGTATCTTAATACGTTATCTGGACACCGACATCTGAACATGGGCCTTTGCATTTACACCTGCAGCCTATAAAGCTCAACAGTGACCGCCCACTTTTTTTCGGCTCTGTCTCCGGAAGTGTTTTTCCCCATTCAATTGTTTCATTGACGTTTCGAAAATTGCTTATATAGAGAGTTTTAAGTTTGGAACCAAGCCAACCAGCTATGAGATGAATAGTGAGCATAACACATTTGATTCGGCGCAACAAAAAAAAAACATTTTGAAAACGGAAAAAAAGGCAAAGGTACAAGACCGTGTACAGAAACTATCATAGACTTCAATGGTAGAAGCTCGCTCTAGCCGTTCGCGGTTTCGCGGGTACGGTAAACGTTTTGATGGTAACAGCGAGTTGGACCAATCAGAGACGTTGCTGTTACGATTGTGGGTAGTGTAGTTTTTCTCCATTAAATTGCGGATAAAACATGTTTTTCTTAAAACGAGGTTGATTTCATACGGACTTCTAGCTTCTACAGGAGCAGAAACCTTCGTTTCACAACCACGTAGCTCGGGGTCAGTCTACCTCGGATGGTTTAGACATTATGACTGATATTCTAAATCCTTATGGAGAAAATCAATGGGATTTTTACTTCCGGAGTAGGCTGTGGGCGGGACTGTTGAGGTCTATTGCACCAGCTGGAAGTAGGTGTGTAATGTCAACACAGTGGCTAGTTAGTACAAAGTCGACCATAATCAAAACACTGTAGGAGAGAGTAAAGTTGTATCCAGTGCAATGATCAATCAAGAAAAAGAAACATATACATTGGTCGCACGCTTAACCCATAGACAATGAAAGAAATGGACACAACAACGCCGTAGACTTCGACGGAGACCAGTGAGGTCCGTTAGAAGCACTTTCCCGGTGATGGCTGAGCGTTGCTGCGCAGCCTCAAACTGAGCTTGACGACGTAAATGTGCCGTGAGCAACCTGTCTGAAATTTGGAAGTCTTCTGGTAGCTGTGCCAAGAGAAATCTCAATCATTCCCAATCTTGCAGAGACGGAGAGCGTGAGTAGGAGCTGTCCATGAGCGTAGGAGCAGGAGCAAAACGTTGCTGAAATATTTTGTTCCGATGCTTTCATGGACTCTCAATGGGCTTCTCCCTTAACTGTATGCCTCCATGTCCCCCCGATTGCCTGCGCGCTTCTCCTGATTATACGGTAATTTCTCTACCGTGCGACAGAAAGTCACGTGGTTATGACACCATCGTTAGCCTATTTTTACAAAAAAAGGCTGCTACGGGGCCATAACGTGAGGTACAAGGTAATGGAGCCTTTTATACATTGTTGTGTTTCTTTAGAAATAAACAATGGACAAATAAAGTCTTTAAACGCTTCAGATGTAAAGTTATTCGCTGTCAAAGTAGCGCAAAAATAAATGGGAGTCAATGGGATGCTAGCAGAAGGAGATGGCTTGTTAGCCTCAGAGTCTCCCCATAGGAGGTACGCTTTCCGGATGCTCGCTTACCCCCTTGGCTTAACCGCCATGCTGTGGGGATACGTTGTTTTTTTACTGCGGTAAGAAAAGATCCATACCGTCACAGCCTTAATATAAATCCCAATGCGTTATTGTTATCCAGATAAGATATTCAGATACAGATCTCTTAATGTCTCATGTTTGGGCTTCAAATTAGCATGCCAAGAAATGTAAAAAATATATCAAGTACTATTTTATCAAACAGCAATTTTTCTAGACTAGAAATATTTGAATCTAATTAAAAAGGAGAAAAAAAGGAAGGAATGTTTCTGAAAATTTTGTGAAATGCCCTGCTGCCTTTCAAATTTATTTTTTTTACAACTTGATGTGATTTTTTTTTTGGAGTCCTGCAGCAGCCTATAGCATTCGAGCAGGAGTTGTCTGTAGTACAGTACGCTGCTGCTGCAATGACCCAATTTCCCCACAGGGATCATTAAAGTTTCATCTGTCAAGTTTCCAGCAGCAGCAGCAGCACTGGTAGTGGTGTTTCCTGTCGACTGGTTACCTTGGCAGCGATAGCAGCTGCGGTGATGTGGGAGGTACCATGCTGGTGATGGTGGTGGTGGTGGTGGTTGTGCGCATGTCGAACTCTCCTCCTGTCCTCTTCCTCCTCCTCGTCCTCCTCTTCCTCGCACTGGGTGCCGCGCTCCATGGTGTGCATGTTGGCGTTTGTGTCGATGTGCATGTTGGCCAGCAGAGGGGAAGGGGAGGGCAGCTGCTCCAGGGCGGCATGTGTGGATTTAACCCTGACCGCGGCTTCACGCAGCAGGTCAATGGCGTGGGGCAGAGCGGGCAGGATGAACTGAAAACACTCCTGGAGGAAACAATATAACGCACATGTTAAACTCTAGAGCCCTTTCAAACAGAAATCAAAGAGTTGACATAAACCGTAAATTTGGAACTAGTCAACTATAAATGATGCTGTCCCACTAGTCAGGAACAAATGTCACCTTCTTTTACCCTGGATTTGCAGCACCCCTAAAAGTTTTGAAACACTGTGGTGAGATACGTTGTTTCATCAACCATTTAATAATTGCATTATGTCAATATTAAACTGCTATTACCCAAGATACTGGGTTTGATCTAAGAGAAGAATGAATGAGAAATTAGTAAATATTTCAAAATACATCAGTGCTTGTGACAGTAATAATTTAATTTTGATGATACCAAAGTTTGAGCTTTTGTGACATTTAGTCACTTTCTGATTTCTGGCAGTAGTAGCGGGATTGCAATTTATTAATTAATTTATTTGTTTATTTAAAAGGGACAATGCACATCAATTGACATTTTTTTGTTTACACTCAAAATGTAAATGTGCCAGTTAGCAAAAAAGCTAATTTACTAATTTTCATCTGTAGCCCCATACTTTTATTACTTATAATGTAATGTGTTTATTAATATATTGATAACATTTGATGCTGGGCAGGTAGCGTACAGTCGTTTTATGGAGCTTTTCTACTGAAAACAGCTGCCTGCTTTTGAAAAAACACCCATTTAAATAAAGCTACCGCTATCCACTATTTTTGTCAGGAATTGCCTATTGTATACCTATGATGAAACATAAAATCACTCCCATACTGGGGTTTATTTACATAAAAAAAGAAAAATCTAATAACTTTTGGTTCCCTAAAAGTGGGGTACTTTGTACAGCATAAAAGAGCAAAATCCAGAATCTAAAGAGGGGAAAAAGCAATGGTTTTGGAAGACCCAAGTAACGGCCGAAATACTTAGGACAGGATGCAACGCGCCACATAAGGGTGGCAGTGTGGTGTTTACCGTTTTTTACCTGCTACATAGAGTTCATCTTTGTTTTTGACTTTTGGAGGGCAGCCTAGCCGCGGGTAACGGACTGAAGTATGGAGTGTGGACTGGTAGCTAGAGAGATGCCAGTTGGCCTCCTGGGCACTGCCAAGGTGCTCTTGAGCAAGGCACCAACCCCCCCCCCCCCCCCCCAAACCGCTCAGGGCGCCTGTCCAGCAGTCGCAGCCCACTCACTGTGACATCTTTCCATTTTGTGCAAGTATAGGACCTGAGCATGTGTGTGTGTATTTCAGGCCTGTGTGTAGTGTGTTCTAACAAACAGAGTGTAAAATTGTAATTTCCCCACCGGGGATCAATAAAAAGTACAAGTTAAAGTATTAAAGTATAATGGACGCACTCTGCTGCGCCAAAACTGTTGCGCCGCTTCCATGCCCCATGTATTCCGGCTGTAAGTCAAGCCCAGGTCCTAAATTTTGATTTTCAAGTCCTTAACAAGTCATTATGCGTTCATCACCAAACTTAATGCAATTTCAAATGAATTATACTTGCCAAATTACATCACCTTTTAACAGTTAATGTAATAGTAATAAAAACAGAACAATACATTTTATTTTATTTCAAGTCTAGCCATACATATAAGATTTGTGACTCAACAAAGTCATGTAGAGCTTTAGATTCTCATAATAACGTACATGACATGAGTAAGGGTGTAGCAGAGTTCAGAATAAGCACAGTTCAATAAGCCCACCTGAGAGCCCTTCTTGCTCCCTGGCAGGTTGATGATCAGAGTTTTACCACGGATACCACACACTGGCCTGAAGACAATGCAGTAGAAAGCAGATTAGAGCACGAGAGGATACCACACACACTAATCTGGTTAGATAAAAACAGATTGGCAGATTACCACCGCACATCCTGGTGTGCACAGTCTAACTGTCTAACTGACAGTGAACACAGTAATCTTCACCTGGACAGCATGCCTAGTGGTGTAACGTTGAGTGATCCCATCAGCATGGCGAGAGCCATACCCGGAGCCTCTCGCTCTATCACCTCTCTGGTGGCCTACAACACAAACACCGGTTCTCAGTTAGTTAACTAGTTTCCCAAAAGTGCTTGAAATGTCCCAAAGAATTGTGGTTGGGATAATAGGATACATTTTCAAAGCAATTCGTTCAATTCGTTCAGATCCGACGGGGCTTGCTAGTCAAGTCTCCAACTGTCCTGTGGTTAATCATAGTTATTATTTATTGTTTTATTAACACTTTTGTTTAAGTTTTGCAGTCAGTGGCTGTTTGTACCTCAGGTGTAACATCTCGTGGTGCAAAGCCAGTTCCTCCAGTAGTGAGAACGAGATTCAGCTGCTGTTCATCACACCACTCCAAAAGAGTGTCCTGTACACACACACACACACACACACACACACACACACACACACACACACAGAGACAAACACACACACACACACACGTTAAAAACTACACCATGCATCCTCTTTACCTGACATACTATGGGCCCGACAGGCAGCTGCAATAAATAAAGACACTCTCCTTCAAAGAAACACCTGGGGTCATACTCCAGTAGTGACAAACATCTGGCTTGCTCTAAGGTGCTGCTCAGTACCTCAAGAGAGAATTTCCCCACAGGGATTAACATAGGATCATATCTAGTGCATTCAGTCTCTAGAAAAGCATTGAGGAATCACGACTGTCTAAGTGTTGGACGATAGACGGATGGTCGCTGCAACAGCTAATGAGACTTGTGAGCCAAACGTGCAAAGATTCAAGTATGTGAGGAGGAATTTGCCACTCTTTACATTCAGTGCCTGTATCACGGTTATCAAGTGTGTCTTCTTCTATGACAGAGTGAAACATGGTTTAATGCCAGTGGAAAAGTGTGCAAAGTCCAGACTATTTCCACCGCTTATTGGCATGTGTCTCCTTGACTGTGAGTGATGTGATTTCTAGTGAGCTCAAAGTGACGACACGTACCTTGATTTCATCAATCTCATCTGGAACAATCTTGTAGGCTGCTATGACTCCTCCCAGCCTGCAGAGGGGGACAAAGAAGATAGAGCAAGTGTAATGTCAGCGTACATGCATGTGTGTACTGCATGTGTAGAATAAAAGTTGCAAAACAGGAAAAGTTCAAGTTAAGAGAATAGAAGAGGAAGTTGCACCACACAGAGGACCTTGGTGTGTGGGTTTGTGAAGGTTAACAGTTTCTGTCTAAGAAACTAGAAGACACCCCCCTGTGAGGAGAGAATAAAAACACAGGGAAATCTTAATCTTAATCTAATCCCTGTTGCCAGGGAAACTCAGGTGCCGTTTGTGAACCCACAATTGTGTTGTAACCTCTTATGCTGGACTCAGTAAACATTAATTCCGATTAGAGAAGGCGCAGTAATTAGGTAACTGGAGTCAGATTTGACAGGCCTTAGGGCCTTATTATATATATAGCCATCTTGGTATAGTTTACCAAGATAGCGAAGGCATGAAGAAGGCATGACCCGCCCTACTCTCCCTCTGATTGGCTAGTACTTGTTGCCTTCGTTAGTTAGGTTGGTTAGGTTTAGGCAAGAGGAGTGGGATTACTTAGGTGAGGGTAACCGCAATTTTCCACTGGGCACGTCTGTGCTGTGTTCCCGTTTTGTTCCGTCCTCCGCCACGCGCCATACCACACCGGGAGCGTATCACAGGTTATATTGTCTCTCTAAGTACTTTACGGAACAATCACGTGTTTATTGAGCTAGCATCTACCTTCAACTCCATGTCTTCTCTTTTCTGGCGTTGTCCTTATAAAAAAGGATCTGTGATGTCTGTTATGTTTTTCCACCTTCAAGGTTAATCTCTCTTCGTCTGTAGTGTTGTAAAGGAGACATGTATAATAATAGGGGGGTCTTTTGGTAAATTGACTGGATACTCTCGCTATTTCACTTTCTGCCAGGCTTTCGGCCCGCGGCTCGTGTGAAAATAGAACTGGCGTGTATCTTTAGCGGAGTGGAGAGACGCTTCGCGCACGCTTCTGAGACACGCCGGAGCGCGGCTGGTGGAATATCAAGCATTGACTTGAATGGCTTCATTGCTCGCAGCCATTTTCCACTGGGCGTGTCTGCACTGCGTTCCAGATGCGCCGCGGCCCCTGTGAGCAACCGGAACGAAGCACAGACGTGCCCAGTGGAAAATTGGAGTTAGAATGTCAGGGTAAGCCAAACAAAGGCAGAGTAGGGCGGGACATGCCTTCGCCATCCTGGGGAAAACATTTTATTTACATTTATCAAATTTTTAATTTAATACAAAAAATATTTGTGTGTGCATCAGAATGTGTGGACCTTATTTTGTTATATATGGATTTATTTTTACATGTATGTACTGTATAACAATAACTATTTTTGAGGAGAGTCATTTGTATATAAATCACAAAATACATTTGTGAATCCTTCTGTGTGCATTCATTAATATTGAGACTGATCGGACTCTGTAATAGGCCGTGTGTAGACTCACAGTGAGGGATCATGGACCAGGTCTTTCAGGTTGACTCCACTCCTGTCCTCAGCCAAGTTATTGAAACAGCTGTCACTGACTGAAGAAGAGAGAAGTTCAGGTTACAGAAGAGAACAAGCATTAATACGATGCACTTTTACTACATGTTTAAAATAAAACTGATCGCTGACATTGGTTGTCTACAAAGAGATTGGAACCCTGGCTGATACTAATGAGACATTTCAATTGAAGTTCACACATGTATACTTACAGTAATTAATGTTATTGCCCAGCATTTTAATTGACTGTGTTTGCATCTCAGTGTCTAATTACTGTTTTACAGGCCTGACATGCAATTTTGTCAAGGGAAATTAAAGAGTACCACATTCAATATTGTTACACATTAATATATGAAGCTATAGTATTCCTTTATAGTCTACGAACAGCGGATATCTATTCACCCATGGTTTATTATTATGAACAGCTGAAGTAAAAACTTGAGATTGTCTAGATCCACTTTAAAGAGAATGTGTAACACAGTGATTTAAAAAGGTTGCCCGGCGTGTCTTACAATTTAATCAGTCAAACTTCAGACTTTGTTCTAGCCTGGTTCTGACAGAGCTAGGCTGGCTGTTTCTCCATGTTTCCAGTCTTTAGTCTAAGCTACTCTAACTAGCTGCTGGCTGAAGCCTTGTATTTAAGCGACAGATATCAAAGATGTATCAATCTTCTCATCTAAGTCTTTGCAAGAAAGTGAATAATCGTACTTCTCAAAATGTCAAACTTTCTTTATACGTATACATTTTTTTCTTCAATTTAAAGCTATAGTGTGTAGTTTCTGTCGCCCCCATGAGGAATTCTAAGTAATGACAACTACACTGTTGTTGCACCCACATGACACAAGCCTTCCGTTATCGCGCACGGAGGATTAAAAAAAAAAAAAAACATGATGGACTCTTCAGAAGCGGTAATTATCTTTTCTCAAGTTTCTGTGCGAGAATGTTGCCGGATGACAACAATTTCTAAACACAGCCACGCTGAGAAATACAGAGAGAGTTGTGTGGAGCTGATAGTCTTAATTAGCTTTGTATCAGCTCATTTGGCAATGGCTTGAATGTTACAGACGTTCATTAATATCAAAAAAGTTACGCACTAAAGCTTTAAATCAATATTAAAATGGAATTTTGAAAAGCTAACACAAATCTAAGTGACTAAACTGACTTCATAACAGAAAACCCAAGCGGTCTAAAAGTGAAATTTAAACACATAAGTACTATAATCAGTTCAGTGCTAGGTATTACACAATTACATTTCAAGACTTTTGAAGAAATTGCAGACATTTTGCTGCCTGTCATTACAGTCCCCTGACACATGAACATGAAAACATAGCTTATTGTGAAGCCTTGGTACACTTGGTTCAAGGGCAAAAAATATTTCGAGGTCATCCAGGCTATCAACTTTGGTAATTAGGTGAAAGTGAAGTGTGTTCTCGAGACATTTTTTTCTCCATTCCCAGATGAAACCACAGACACTGTAAAATGGGCTTCTTCACCAATCACTGTAGTTGTGTCATGTTATATGCTTGATTTCAATATTGATCCCAATGTTGATATTGTTTTGTAGTTACATACCTCAGTTTCAAATAATCTCAAAAGTACCAGAGCATACACATCTTCAAAAAGTAACTCTACAGAATATACTCTCCAAGAAGGTAGGAGAGTTTATTTCCAGCTTTCCAAATTATATTGAGATTAAGATATTACAAGAAACATGCGTGGATACAACCAGCCTGAACATATCACTCACAGACACAAACATGCATAAGAAATGTCCTGTATTGACACATTGTTAGGAATAAAGTCAATTTGATCACTGTGCAGTGAGTGTGAATAGAGGAATTCACCTTAACAATTTCTCTAATTTCTCTTGCTCTTTATACTTTTATCATCAGAGAGAATTTAACCCCTCATAGCCATGTTTGACACCACAAAAATAATCCCATTCAGATCCCTATTTTCCCAATAGATATTTCTGAAATAAAAGGGAAATTGCATTAAATGCAGTTTTGGCAGAATTGGCTGTATCCAATAGTGGGGATTCAACAATGAGACTTCCTGGTTTCTACCAAAGGTTAGATTAGGGCTGGGCGATACGGCCAAAATCTTCTATCCCAATATAGGTCGTTTCATATCTCGATAACAATATATCACTATATATAGCATGTTTTCTGGTAATTCAATAAATAAATATTCTGTATGAAATAACCACATGGCAGAGCCTATTTTTGTATACTCCTACGTGTGAATGAAATACTTGACAAATGAAAAGCACTGAGTATTTTCTCATTTTATTAAGAACTTAAGTGCAAAATGAACATAATGTGCAAAGATCAAAATGTAGTGTCGTCCAAATGATGTAAATATTGCCTCAACGCAGTTCTGCTGCAATAGAAAATATAGAAAAGTATATATGATAGTTTGATTTATTAGTACATTGGCTTTATTAATCTGTGCCTATTGTATAATTAACAGAATGGTTAGATCCTGTGTGACTGCACAGTGTGCTGATTTGATAGAGTGAAGCCAACCGAGATTGCCTCCCTGCTCTCCAAAAACTGAGATAACAAATGTCACCAACTGATATATAATCTCTCAATAATGGATAAATCAAAGCTAAATTAGGTAACTGTTGTGAAGGTTTTTGGCTTCGACACAAACTAGGGGCACCTGGATTTAGTACATCATATGTACCTTCCCATTCATTTTAAACACCCTCCAAAACAGGATTTTTTAAAGGCACATAACTTACGTAAACAAATATGTTTGATAAGGATCTCTTAAATTACTTTTTTTAAAGAATTGTGACCAGGTTATTTACTGAGTCTGACATTTGACAGTTAAAAAATAAACTTGTCAGGGCTCTCTGGAGGACAAGCTGTGATTTTCTAAATGACAAACAAAAAAATAATATTTCTATACTGCTATTTCTTTTATTATTATTGGCCAACATATACACCAATACCAACATATCTGTGATAAGCTAATGTCAGCTGACTACTAAATATACTTTAATTGCAATGGTGGAAGATGTAGGCTACTTAGATTTTTACTTAAGTCAAAGTAGTAATGCCACAGTGTAGATATACTCTGTTACAAGTAAAAGTAATGCATTCAAAATACTTACTTAAGTTAAAGTACAAAAGTATTACAAAGAAAGAAATTTCCTGAAACAGCTGAGCTGAGAATATAGCTATTTTTTTTTTTTTTTTTTTTTTTTTACAAATGCTACTCAGGACAGGGGGAAATATTGTTGGGGACTATTTTTGGCTGCAGATTAATAGACACTTGGTGCTTTAGTGAGTATTTACAGAAACAGGAAGGTGTATGTGGTATTGAGTTGAAATAAACTACAGTGAACTGCCGTCGTTGGAGGAGTAAGATATGTCAGGCTTTGGATACATACACAATAATTCTTAGTAGGGTCAATTCATTGTTGGTTTGGGTATTTTAATGGAATTTGTTGTAAAATATAGAATTTCAGCAGCTTTCATCATAAGTAGTTTCCCCTTTGGACATTGCTCTCTTTGGCAAAGCCATAGCCTGTGTTTGAAGTATTTCCAAAAGTATTTGAGCTAAATTTAGCACATCTCGTACAGTGTGTAGCCTGGCTCTTTCTGCCCAGTTATCACAGAAGGCAATTTCTCATATCTTTAGTTATCCTAATGCTGTCTAAAAAAAATAGCCTATGAGACTTGGGCCAGTACAACCAACTGTTCATTGTCTATATTATTTTTATATTTATATTTATCAACTTTTCTAAACCCCCTATGTGACCTCAAACTTGACTTAATTGCTCAGTTAAAATGTCTTGTATAAAACCGTCAAACCACACAAAACACATATCCCCCAACACACACACACACACACACACACACACACACGTTAAGAACGTGTGTTAACATGTGACATGAAGCTCTGGTTGTCAGCTGCAGGGTTAGCTGCTGTTAGCCGATATGCTAGCTCATCAAAACCACGACAGACTTCCAAGCCAGCTGCTGGGGCGCATCCTCTTAGCATTATTCTCACGTCTCCCCCTGCCTTTGCGAGGAGGCAGCAGGGCTACTAGTGACTGGTGGCTGTCACACGACTGTAACGTTATACTGTGGTCCCAGTCGTCCTGTGCACGACTGAGAGGCGAACATCAGCTGAGCTAATTAGGGAAGCTGCTAAAACAACCTGCACAACAAAATTCATTTCGCTTTGACAGTGCGCCTTGCCTTCTAAATAGCTTTTAATAGCTACCAAACGCACAAGTTATGATTAATGTTAATAAATGTAAGGTTACATTTCTGAGTTCAATCAAAAAACACATGAAGCCCAAATGAAATGGCCGTCAAAGGAACCATAAAAGAAATGTTAATGAAGAGCACCCTCAATAGCTGCAAACACATCGGATCTGCAAAGAGACATGAATAATGCAGCTGATGTAGGCTCGGTTTCGTTACATTGCTAGAAAATATAACGTCCCCTTGCGTCAATATCGCAACATACAGCACAACAAGATCGGAAGAACGGTGGTTTTGATTTCAAAATAAAAGCGCCAATCTTAGTTAAAAACTCATTGCAGCACTTGCTCGCCAAGCAATAATATTAGACCCCCTAATTTTGAAAGTCTTTGCTGGACGGTCTTTTTTCCTACTGTCTCAATTGACGCTAACGTTAATTAAAATATATCGCTACAATGTAGTGTAGCTATCTCGTACAACACTGAATATGACCATGGGTGTATAATGGTGGCAGCCAGTCTTTACATGTAAATACGTCATAAACTTCACTACAGAATTGCAAATAACATCGTTACAAAGCAAATTCCACATCTATCCAACCTGTCAAGAGGCAGGAAGCTAACGTTAGCTGCGGTTAGAGCAATGACAGTCAACGAAACCGGTTAGCTTAGCATACTGGCTAACGATAGCTAGCTCGGCAGCGAAGACAGCTCGTATCGTGACACCGACGTGCACAGACAACCGTCGGCAAAACGCCACAGAGGTGCACTATTAAGAAGCATTTCATCATATTTTATCAAACAGTCTACTTACCCGTCAAAATCCCCACTCGGGTCTGATGGTCGTGGTTAGTAAGCACCATCCCGTCCGCCGCCATGTTTACAACCTCTGTCTGCACTGTGCCGGGGCACATACATAGAAACAGTGTGGTGGTGTGCGGGCTGCTGCTGCACCTCTGGAGGACGACTGTGTGTGTGTGTGTGTGTGTGTGTGTGTGTGTGTGTACGCGCGCGCGCGCGTGCGTGTCCTTTGGTGTAGTGTCCTCCAACTAATAAGTGAAGATTTGGGGCCGCCTCAAAAACACTGGTAGACACTAGAACGTCAGGACTGGTACTTTGTGAAATCCCCAAATAAGAGCAAGGTGACCTATGTGTGAAGTAGCCTATATTACAGTGCAATGGCCCAATAGTTTATAGTCAGTATCACAGAGTCAGTACTCCTTTTTGTACCAAATTTAGTCTCTTGTAGGACAAAGTTCCATAACACCAGCAGTAAAATGTCTTCACTGAACACAAAAAAGTTGAGCTTCTAGTTATATTGAAGGGGACATTTGGGCCCCCTAGCCAGTTAATCCAGCCCTGACATATGCACACAGTGAAGAGGATGGACAGTGGTGGATGCAGGCTGTCTGAAGGACAGGGGCAAAAAATAAAAAAGGCACCAGCACACAGTACATTTTTGAGCATGTAGGGTAGCCATTTACCTTGCATAGCAGCTGGGTTCTCGCGATATGACAAGATCACGCGATAATCGTGGGATCACATGGAAATCCATCTTGTCAGGAGAGACTAAACTGACCATTGACATATATAAAATGGACCAACAGATCCCATTGCTCTGGATGGAGACCAGTGAAGGATATTAGAAGCACTTTTCCAGTGATGGCTGAGCGTTACTGCGCAGCCTCCAACTGAGCTCGAAGACGTAGATGTGACGTGAGCAACCTGTCTGAAAGTTGTAAGTCTTCTGGTAGCTGTGCCAAGAGAAATCTCAATCATTCCCAATCTAGCAGAGACGGAGAGCGTAGGTATATGTAAGGAGATAACATAGGCACAGGCTAATTATTGCTAACTAAAATGCTAGTTAACATTAGTAATTAAAGTTATACAGCTAATGTGAGTCGAAACTGCCTGCGAGCTTCTCCTGTACTGTACGGTAATTTTTCTAATGTGCGACAGTAAGTCTTTTTGTCACTTATTCGGAACGGAAGGCTAGTTGGAACCGGTTGCCTCCAGGATCTGTGCTAGGCTAAGCTAGCGCTGGGGGCGTCAGACAGAGTTACAACACACACAGAGACGAGAAGGGTATGTATCGACTTATCTAACTCTGGGGGTTACTGTGAATAAGTTAAAGTCCCAATAAGTCGGCGTGTTCCTTTAATGCATCCCTTATTGTTGTAGCTCAGATAATTATTGAATGTATAGAATTCACACTTTTTGAGGCAAAACGGCCCTCAAATCTGTAAACACAAAACCAAATTCTCAAACTATATTCACAAAACACCTGACTCTGCTGGCAAAATCAAACAATGCTTTCAGATCATACACAAAGCCAGTCTGTGACGGGGCGCATGGCTGCCGTCAGGGTAGCGATGCGATACCTATTTTATATCTCAAAGACTGAGTGACACTACAGAGCATTCATTAGACAGTACCTCAACAATTCGAGAATACTGTCCAGGGCATGCAGAATTTTCTTTTTTAATTTAATACAGTGAACACATTTTGCAATGAAAACAAAAAGTGTATCACAACTTGTACAGTGAATGTTTTTTGTGGCCAAAGAACAAAGAAAACGAAATGAAAATCACATGACAGTACACTAAAAAATATTGTGAAACCGCAAAAACAGACATCGACATTCAATGCTCCTGTGCCACCTGTGCACTGTGAACTGGCTAATATTCTCTACAATTGGTTTGATCACCTCAGTAGAAACGTGTTTGTACAATTTTGAGTTGATGACAACTCTGTTGTAGTTGTGTTTAACTTTTGCTGCCCGTGTTAACCATTTTGCAACGCAAGTGCATCACATGAAATGAAATGTGTTTTAGCCATAGACAGTAAAAGAATGGACACAGCGACACCATATACTTCGACAGAGACCAGTGAAGTCACTTTTCCGGTGATTAAAAATCCGGTTCCATATTAAACCTGAAGACTACTTACTATTCAACTTCACATTAAAGTATAACAATTACCAATAACAGACAGAAGTGCTTTCTGGTTGGCCCAATGTCCCTGTTGTCGACCCACTTCCTTTTGGTCAGCTCAAGTACCTTCTTGTTAGTCTTTGTGACCTGTGATTTGCCCAAGTGTTGCTCTTGTTGCCCTCTCATCGGCACTGGAGCCAAAGAGCCTTATAGCGTTCCTCTCATTAGTCTCTGGTCTGCACAAATGTCCTTCTGGGTCACACATGTTCCTCTCTGGTGAGCTCAAGTGCCCCTCAGCCCAATTACCCTCTTGGCCTGTGTGCTCATGTGGTGAGCCCAAGTGGAGTTGATGGTGGACAAAAAAAAAAGTTGTGCAGCTTAAATGTTAATAAGCTATTAATAAATGGATTTCAGTTGAGATGCACTTGAGCTTTGCAAGTAGTTAAACTGTCCATTCTCGTCTTATGGCATGATACAGTAAGAGGTATTTAAAGTGCCCATATTATGAAAAAATCACTTTTTCTGGGATTTAGGGTGTTCTTTTGTGTCTCTGGTGCTTCCACACACATACAAACTTTGAAAAAAATCCATCCATGCTGTTTTGAGTGAGATACAGTTTCTGAATGTGTCCTGACTTCAGTCTCTGGGTGAGCTGTTCAAAATCGGCACGGCTTGTGACGTCACAAGCCGAAACGAGCAGGCTAACCGCAACCATTAGCTCGTTAGCATGCTAATGCTAACGCTAGCATGCTACCTCGTTCTCAATAGCAAAGCACTGCTACAACACACACAAGTTCACCATAATCTACAAAAGAACTACTTACATGTGCGCCCTCATTTAGAAGTCTCCCAGCTAATCCTGCCTTGTAAGTGACCGAAGTTGTAGAAACAGCCTTTCTTTTACTGTCTATGGAGCTAGCTAGCTGACATGATCTACATCTGAGCTACTGCACATGTGCAGTGCAATCAAAGATAGTACAGAAGAAGAAGAAAAGAGGTCTCACTCTGTAGCTAAAACAGAGACCAGGTGAAAAGAGGATCTGTAGCAGTGAGAGAGAGCACTGCAGTACAACAAAAATATGGTGTTTTTAGAAAATTAAACCATGTAAACCTATTCTGGTACAACCTTAAAATACAATTATGAACCTGAAAATGAGCATAATATGGCTGCTTTAAAAGGACAAAACAAGTTATGCTGGAGGAGAATTTACACCAGCGAATGAGAATTTTTACTACCTATAAACCTAAATGTTGTTATTATTGACTTTTACGAAACTCTAAAGCGTTAAAGATATATTTACAATTATTAAGGCCATTAGTTACAACTTGTAAACCCTTTATAAAGTATGCCACATCAGAAAGTGGTAACAAGTTTTCTAATTATTGTTACTATTGTCCTGCTACATTTACTTCTAACTCATTTAAAAATATCAAGTTACGTTATTTACAATACATGATCAAGTGCAGCTGTTTGTTTTGTACAGTTGATCAAATGATGCTGTGATTTGTTAAACAGCACATTGAGTTTTATTGTTAATAGTAGATCATAAAACTTCTCCAACATCCCGTTGCATAATCAAAGCATTTTGTAGCCATACAGAGGACATTGTTGCTCCAGAAGCCTAGTACTTTCCTTATGCCTGCCCCCATTTTGTTTGCTGTAATTTGGTAATGTCCATATTTGCTGTAACTCGGGGAAACATTCTTGACTCTGACTCTTGCAATGTTAAAGTTTGCATGGTATGTTCTAACCTCTCAAGAAGCCAGTCTGGTCCCCGGCAGGAGTTCAGAGGCATGATGGCTGTCCATAAGGAGGCAGAAGTGTACAACATTTTGAACACACAGGAATTTGACCCCAGCTTTTTGTTGCTTTCAATGTACATAAACAGAAATAGACTTATGGCTAAAAACAAGGACAAAGCTAACCAAGGTAAACAAACATTGGACTGCTATGTACAGATATAATGTATATAAAAACGTGTACATATACATATTGCATACACATGCATACAGTAGACACATTATGCATTCACATATTGAGATTGAGATTTATTTATTTAAAATAGGGACAGTGCATATTAATATAATGCATAATTAATATTATTTAAATAATTTAATTTAATTATTGAGTCCCTTTGGCAGATTGATTTTAAAATAACAAGTGCCAACACAATAAGAAAAATAGCTGTAAAAGAAGAGTACAATAAACAAACTGACAAACGATAAATGTTGTTCACGACAAACCAAGATTTGGGGGACCAAACGAATTTGGTGTTAACTGCTAAAGTGCTTAAGTGCTAATGTATTAAGAGTGCTAGTGTTATTGCACATCTCCCTATTGCACAAGTTTATAACATGTTGATATAGATTGCACAATGCCCCATTTGCACATGCTTTGCACACACAGACATGTGTGTGCAGGTATTATTTCACATGAATTAGCATACATAGCTGTATTTATACACACTATTGCACATTATTAGCATACATAGATGTATGTATGTATGCATACAGGTTCACAGGCCTGGTTTGTCCTCAGCCACATCCCCAAATGCCACCCCAACAAGTAAGTGTCCACACATACAAGATACAAATACAGAACACAGACTACACATTCAGTTTTTTAAGTGAAGGTTGGCAAATCCTGTATGACGTCTGCTGTAGATGAAGTTTATAATCCTCTGTGAGGATTGTAAACAGTAATACAATGGGGCAATGCAAAAGTGTAAATGGTGCTGAAATAAATGCAAGTTGCTTACTGTGAGGTAGGTGGATATGACATATACAGTGTATGCTTGACAGATATTTAAATGTTTAAATTATGTACTTAACACTATAAAATATACATTACAGTTCTAGAAGCTCAATGACACACAGCCTGTAAAGTCCTGTAGCTGCCGAGCTAACCGCTAACATGCAGGCCAGCTGGGAACAGTCAGTCACAATAGTTCTCCAAATACTTCTTTTAGTTTTCTCTGTCAACCCTGTCTCCTAAAAAATTACGTTCCCTTACAACTAAACTGCATTGGTATTTTGTTCTTAGGATACATCATTCAATAACTGCAGGGGGATAAACACTCTTTATATAAGACAATATCATAGGGCTAAGGGGACAAGAAGTGGTAAACACTTTACTTGAAGGTATCTACATAAGTGTCATGACACTGTCATGAACACATGAACTCTAACCCTAACCATAACTTATGACAAAAACCTGAATGACTCTTACTAAAAGAAGCGTTATGTCATAAACGTTTATGACTTGTTTATAATGTTTATGACACGTTCATGACAGTGTCATGTCACTCTTATGTAGATACCTTCAAGTAAAGTGTAACCCAATAAATTCACACAGTTTAATTTAAAAGGCGTATTTGTACCTTCAATTCTTATCTCATTCCTCTTCTGTGGAGCAGTTTACACTCCGAAAGAGGAGGTTAAATAAAATGGAATGTGCAACACAGCTAATTAGCTATGATAGATAATATATAATCCATTTTGGACTCCTCAATACTGTGAGGACTATTCTATTTTTTTTTTTTTTTTTATTAATATTGTTCTATTAAAACTGTTGTATTGCAACTATGCATCAATGGAGAGTCAATAGCGATAATACTTGAGCTTGATACGTAACTCCATCGCCTTATAAGGACCGTGTTGATGTGAAAAGCTAGGAAGTGGAACTTGAGTTGAAATTATTTTGTTTTTTCAAAATACTAATACTATATCAGTTCAGTCTCCACTGTAGATTATCTTTATGGTTGCCACATCTTGCTCCTCTGCAGGTTTTGAGCATTTCAGCTCATCGTTTCCTGTTGAGAAGAGGCTGGAGTTGACTTTAAGGACCCATTCTGTGATCCTTTGGTCGGTGTAGTACTCATCATCACTGTCCTCCGTCAGCCTCTCCGGACGACCTTTGTCTTCGCTGCCTTCAGATTCTGTTTCAATAGCTGAGTCATCGGAGCAGAAGGCTTGTTGTTGCCTTGCTTCGCAGAGACTGGTATTGTGTTTTACCCTGACTGGCATCATCATACTGCTGTAATTGGCACCAGGATCACTAGCGTCATTCTTCTTTTGTCGTACCGGAGGGTCCACTAGTGCTGGAGTCAACGTTGCAGCTGGCTGACCATCAAAGGTCCGTTTAATTAGTCTGCTGCTAGTCATTGAGTCCTGGACAGCTGCTTTGTTTCTTGCTGTAAGAGCAACACTGATTTTACTATATTTGTGAGACTCCTGATTTACTTTCCCGCATTGTGTAACCGACACATTAAACACTGTATTTCCTGTAATCACGTTTCCAGTTGGTAAATGGGTGCTATGTCCTTTCAGTTTGGCTGACTCCTTTCTGTTTGATGGTAGAGTATCAGAGCGTTCAACTTTGCCATAAATGGTTCTCGATTGGCTGATAGGTGGAAGAGGGATGTTTGTCGCCGTTTGTCTTGGTTTAGACAGGCCCATGACACATTTTGACCTGGTTAGGACGTGTGCAGTGTCAGCTAATGCCGCAGCTGCTTGGAGATAAATGGATGGCCGCGTTTTGATGTCTGCGACAATTGGTAAATCAATCCTTTGGACGCTGATCTCCAAAGTTCGAATTCTCCTTTCATTGACATTCAATCCACATCGTCTGGACCTTCTGCTCCTGTTTAAATCTAACCGGTCCTGCTTGTTGTGAACAACGGTGTGTGAACTTGTCATAGCTTCAACAGCTTATTGCATCCTCTGTCGAGAAACGGATCCATCTTTGACGCACATGGACCCACTTGACTGTTAACTGTCAGCCTGTCTTTATATTGCCTGTCCCTTCAAGACCCACCCCCTGCCCCCCCTCCCAACTCACAAACACACACTCCAACACAACCCTGATCAGTCACTTGATCTGTAACATTACCCTTTATTGGTAACCTGTAAGGACCCAAACGCTTTCACAGTTGATGAAGAGCCATGCATCACCATCACACAACCACAAAGGAGAACCATTTGTGAGTCCTTCGTGTCAGTGTCAATTGCTGATGTCTATGGAGAGGTTGATCTTTGATTGTAAGACGACTTTAATTCACTGGAAGTGTCACTGCTAGCAGGGGGGTCAGGGGGGCCAACCCCTTTCCAATCTGACCCTGCCTCCTTCTAATGCTCTACTGCAGAGATCTTCAACACGGGGTCCGGGACCCCTAGGGGGTCCTGAGAGTCAATGTAGGGGGCTCTCTAAATTATTGTTAATTTTTGAAAGCCTATAGGTAAAATAATCACTAAGGTAGTCATCCACAGATACAGTATACTACAAGGATTCACTATGCCACATGTATGTGTAACATTAAATAATGATTTAAAAAATCATGACGACAGTATTTTAATAGCTTAGTATTCTATGCAAAAAAGGTATTTATAAAGGTTTGAGGCCGCCCTACACGTTATTGTAGGCCCAGTTTAATATGCAACTTCATTTTATACAATATTAGTGTCAGAAGCTACATTTCTACATTCTGTAAACTTAAAACTTTGAATCTAATTTGCAGAATACTGTCCAAAATAATTATATTATTATAATTATTTTCTATTTCTTTTAACTTTTATGCAAATGTTAGGAGTTGGTTCATTGATATAAACAATTGGTGGTGCTAATTCTCCAGAGGGGTGTCACTTAACCATTGCAGAAGAAGATGGCGCACCGAGATGACGTATAATTAAAAGAGCCCCAGTCAAACATTAAATGAACAAAAACATGATGGAAATGGAAATATGACATTCATGTTTATTCTATGTATTCATTTGACTTTTCATTCTCCTTTTATCGGCCCCTGGTGTTTTCGTCTGTCCAGTAGAGTCAATATTTTAGATGTTTTTCTCTCAAATTTCCTGTGTTTTTTAATGTGCATAATACAAATGCACGTACAAACAATTCAATGGAAATGCACATACTGTAATTCCCCATATTTTTTATAATTTCTATTGCCCCCATAGTTGGAGTTAGGTCTTAGTTATGGTTAGCGTTGCAGAGTTAACTAGTTGGGGATAGGAAAAGGTTGGTTTCAGGTTGAGTATTGTAAAAGACGACAGGTTGAGTTAAGGTCAAGGAACGGGAAAACACAAATTGGTGGGGAAACAGACTTTGACAAAACACCAGGACATGGTTAGCTTAGCATAAAGACTCCTGGGAGAATGATCCCTCCTCTGTTGCTCTTCCTGACACGTCCGGTATACTCGCTCGTCTCGGCTAGTGACGTAGAAAGCCGTGCAGATTTTGAACAGCTCACCCGGAGACTGAAGGCAGGACACATTCAGAAACCGTATCTCACTCAAAACAGCATGGATGTTTTTTTTTTCAAAGTTTGTATGCGTGGAAGCACCAGAGACACAAAATAACACCCCAAATCCCAGAAAAAGTGTTTTTTTTCATAATATGGGCACTTTAAAAGAACTCATCTTAACCCAGTAAGACACTCTGGTCGCGTGCTTTAAATCCTGGCGCGCCAGCGAGATCTACGTCATTTTGACGTCACATTGTCGCGCGACAGGTCGGGAACGGCGACTGTAAAGAGGCCTTGAGGCTTCTACCATTGTTTCCCTGTTAAAGAGGGTGTCGTATGCTATGCATATTATAAAGCCCCTTTGAGGCAAAATTGGAATATTGGGCTATATAAATAAAACTGACTTGACTTGATCTGACAGGACAGTCTTCCAAACATGTCTCCCAGATGAAGCCTCCTGTAAAATATTCACCACTTAGGATATCTGATCTGGCACTGTGGATATATAGGACGAAATCATCAGAGCAGGAAAGGACTTGGTGTGCACCGCAAACCTAAGGCTGGGGTTTTTAGTTTCAGGTCACGTTCTTGCGAGCTCCTCAGTGACATCTAAATCCACTTCCTCGTCATTTAATTAAAGCTCTGCTCAAATGTGGAAAAGGAAGGAGGGATTATTTAGCAGCTGTCACTGACTGTGTGCACTTCCATTGCAGCATACACTGAGTGAAATGAACAAAAAAAAATGTATCAGTATATTTTGACAAGAAACTTTAGAATGTCTCCAATTTTGACATAATCTACCAAATGTTGGTATTAATGCATCATTGTCAGTCTCATATGTTCTGACATAGACTGTCCATCCCAAAATAACTGCCATTTAAAGGACAAATCCGGCGCAAAATGAACCTAGGGGTTAATAACACATGTGTACCGAGTCGATCGTTCTCTGGGACATGTTTTCATGCTAATCGAATGTGACCAGTTTTAGCGCAAACCGCTAATTAGCTTATAAAGCTAGTCATCAGGGCACGGGTAAAGTAAAAAGAAATCTCTATTTCTATACCACTAACAAGGCTCAAAATAGCACCACACGTCCACGGTAGCATAATGAGGGTCCCTACATGTAAACCGAAGCATTGAGAACTTTGTAAGTGTAGAGACAGTTTATTAAAAAGATAGTTTATAAAGACAGTAGCGTTCACGTATACATGCAGGGAAAACAGTCACGACCAGTCGAACGCCGAACGCCGTGCAACCAGTAACCAGTAACATAGCTCAAGCACGGCGTTCGTCGTTCGACTGGTCGTGACTGTTATTTGCTGTTAGGTGCTATTTTGAGCCTTGTTAGTGGTATAGAAATAGCGATTTCTTGTTACTTTACCCGTGCCCTGACGACTAGCATTATAAGCTAATTAGCGGTTGAGAGACCGGTCGACTCGGTACACGTGTTATTAACCCCTAGGTTCATTTTGCGCCGGATTTGTCCTTTAATGAAGATAATATCTCTCCTTTCAGTTTGTTTAGACGTGTACGTCACTAAACATGTTTTCTGTGACACTGTACACAACAGCCATCAGCTAATGTTGCAGTGGATGTCTGATGAGCTGGGTGTGTTAGTCTGTGACACTGTACACCACCTGCACGGACTGGCCAGCCTACTGGCCATGGTGAGCTCACTTCTTCCACTGACAGCCAGTGATGGATGTGTATGTGTGACAGCAGGGGGGGGGGTCTCAAAATTCAGATTTCAAAGGAAGCTATCAGATTTTTCGAGCCAGAGTCGTGGATTTTAATGCCAAAGTTTATAAAATAATAATATATAATGCTATATAATATTCACTGTTTCCTTTCCTAATTGTATAAAAGTTAACTTGCATTTCTCATTTTCACACCAGAGACTATTCAGAAACGTAAACAGAAAAATGTGAGATGGTGCAGACATTATTATTTCAATCAAATTTAACTTGGCTTGTTTTGATTATAACATATTATAATGTTTATATAGCATTATTGACATGAGCGTTGTAGAAAGTGTTACCAACATGAATTTCTGATCAATAGATCTTACAAATTCTAATAAACTAAAGATGTTCTAAAGATAACTGTGTTATTTTGAAAGGCAATGACAAAGAACATTTTGTCATTTAATTTGGAGGTCTTCATCTCAACTGTCTTTTGTAATAGTCAAATCTACATTCATTCCAAATGCATAATATATTTCAAAAAGAATACAATACACAAGGCAGCCTGACTCAAAACTCTTGCACTCTTAGGTCTATTAAGGTCAAAAAGTCTGACCGTTTAACATGATGTGTAAGCATTTGGGGTTACATTCTCTCTCACACACAGAAAGATCATAAGATCATTACTAGTAGTAGATGAGCAATGGGAAGACATAAAATAAGAGCTCTCTTTGTGGACACAATAACATTATTTATTATAATACGCAATGATCCTTGCAAAAGAACAGTGACTTGAATTAGGTCAGAGTTATTGCTTTAATGGATGCCATCATGAGAACGGATTATATGGTACAAGATAAGAATATAGGCTACTGCGGAATATACAGTATAGTAGTTTAAGAGCCCTAGGGGCAACCCACGATGTAGTTAAAATGTCAGAGCTATTCTTAGTAGGCTATCATCTGGATGTAGTGACTTTCGCAAACAAAGGAAATGTTATCACAGGAATGTAGTAAACTACCTTTGGCCTATACCCCTAGTGTGTGGCATTAGAAGGTATCAACAAAGGATAATCTATTGTAAAATGTTTGCCGTCATATTTGTTTGTAGAAAAATAAGACAGTCCCATTGATAATGAGTGTAATATGTGCGTTACTTTACTGAGAATCCTGTCATTGCAGTGTCACTGGGTCAGAACAGTGGGGTGGGGGTATTCAAATGCATTGGCGTCTACCACAGTGTCTTTCTTGATAAACCAAAAGTGGAATAAAAGTTGGAAAGAAATTTCAGAGACCATGTTAGACTCATGACAAACAGAGTGAACAGGATGGTTAAATGGTATAAATGTGTAGCATTGATGGATTATGCCTTTTTCCAAACTGACACAAATTAAAACACGGACCCCCATTTGATAAGATTATGTCCCAGGGGTCCCCATCTGATAGGACTTTTGCTTTTAGCTGTTTTATTACTGAAAGTGTATGAAACTCATGGACAAAATAGTCATACATTATTTATGTCATTGTGTTCCTTATGGATGGAATGAAAATAAATGATTCCCCCTTTTTACTGGAGGACCCCCTGGAACACTCTCAAGGCCCGCCTGGGGGTCCACTGACCCCACTTTAGTAACCACTGCATTATGCTACATTTTTAGAAGCTACAATGAAGGAGGTATTTACAGACAGTGGAATGACTTAATTGCATTCATGTGTGTAGTGTTCCTCAACATAGACGTACATGTATGTATGCATGACAAAATGCTGCAATCCAGTACAACAACAGCACAAACATCAGTTCAAAAATTACCTTCAAGTTACTCCAGCACTGACACAGCGCTGTGGAGATAGGTCTGGCAATGCCAGACTACCTTCGAGTTGAATCAATACAGGTGTTGTTTTTTATTATGTTTAATTACTCCCTTTTGTTTAACATAAGAATGGTGTATGACACAGCTACCGCAATACTCTGCACATTTGACCTTCCTGCACGTCTTCCTTAAAGGTGCTCTAAGCGATGTCGGGTGACGTTACTTGTTGTTGACGTTCAAAGTATTGTCAAACAAAACGGAGGCTAGCTCGCCCCCCTCCCTCCTCCTCATCCCGTCCCCTCCCCCTCCCTTCCATGCTTCCTGAAACAGTCATGAACGTGCATTGTGGAAGTAGCCTACGTGCTAACGCTGCTGCGGTGATGGCTCAACCAACTCCTTCTTGTCGGTTATTGGCTGGAACACTGTTTGTTATGTTTGGTGGTGCAGGTTGGCGCAGTTTGTTTTTGTTGCTGTTTGTGGAGCCTGGGCTGTCTACACAGAGTTTTTTTTACAGTGTGTTCAGGGGACAGGCAGCTAGCGGATAGTGAGGAGATGTTTGCTGTATGTGACAAAAAATGTGGTAGCCTAAAAAACACGTGACATCGCTTAGAGCACCTTTAATTCAAACATATCTAATATATTATTAAATGTCTTCCTTGGAGCAGGCACAAACATTTGGCAATGTTGCTGCCGGCTCCTTGCAATGTGTTTTAAATGCTGGTACAAAAAATAATCTGTGTGTACAATAAGTCATTATATAATTGAATTCATTATTATTATTACAGTAAAGTATTGCCGCAATTATGTTTCATTGGTACCTTTTATATACAGTTGACTACAGTATTTCCACATATATATTACTGTACATCAAGAGTTAATTGGAGTAACAGTTTAAAATGTGAATGAACTCTCAAGAGTTGATTCAAGGTTGAAGTCAATGCACACCAAGGCCTGAGTACAGACTTAGATGCAATACTAAAGTTGTATCACTGGAGGGTAGTATTGCCATGCTGCATCAGCTGCAGTAAAGCATACACAACACACATTATTGTCTTTATGTACACCCAAACCTCTTAGCGGAATATTAAGAGCCATCTTCAGTTTGCAGGTACCTAAAGTCAAGGCCAGTATCTGAGACCTTTCCTTTGTTTTCAACTTGACAGGTTTGCAAGAAAAGATCCTGTGAGAAAAGTAGTAAAGTGTTACAGTTTAAAACACTGTAAAAAAAAAAAAAAAAAAAAAAGAATAGAAAAGAACTATAAAAGAATACATCATAACAGCAATGGTTGCAATATGTTTTTGTGTGACAGGCACAGGCAGACTTACTGTTTGCATCTGAAGGGGCATCCGAATGAAACAATGGCATGCTTCATTCTATAGATTGTTGCCCATCTTATCCCCTTTTCCTTGCATTATTAATTAAACAATATTGTGTAGCATGCATCACCAAGTTAGCGTGTATATCAGAAAGGCTAGTATCCTAGGCGGGGCTCCACATTAGTGGGTGCGGTCCTTTTTCATGTTCACCCCTTCTCTTAAAAAAGTATAACTGACTTTAATCCACTTCATCTGCGAGTTAAAATTGTGATAACGGATGAGAAATCGTTATCTTTCACAGCAAATACAGCCATTTATACTATAGGATACTATCTACAGCAGTAATGATAAAAGTAGCCAACTCTTGTCTTGTTCCTCTGCAGTTACATTTTGTTTTCTAAACTGGGTCAAGCCAAGTCCGTTACACTACGCAGGCGCAGCTTGAAGGCTGCCTGTCAGTGCCATAGCAACCAAAGCAGACATCAACCATCAACATGGTGAGTAGGTTTCGTTGCTATTTCGTGTTTTTTAGTGAAGATTTACGACCCTAACTGTAACTACTTTTCTGAACATGCAATGGCTTCGTTTATGAGAGCTATAGCTGACCTGACATGCAACATCGTTGTCGCTGTTAGCTAATATGACAAATTTTAATTAGCTAGTTAGCTAACCTTAAATGTCAGTTAACCTAACGTTAATAGCTAGCTAACGTTAGCTAACATCAACTCTGCCCTAAACGTGTCTAGATGTCCGTCTGGTTTGCCAATTTTCCTACTGCTAAATCTAACTAGTATTGGGAGGACTAGCTAGCTAGTTCGAATGGTTGCTTACTCGAACTAATCCTTTTTTATTTTTTGTTAAATTCTAATTGTTTGTGTTTTATTTTGTGGTTTTAATTTTTTTGGTTTTGTTTTATTTTGCAACATTGTCGATTGTTCGAGATAAAAAATAAAATGAAATGAAATGACGAATAACGAATGCCAAAAAAACATAATACAAATAAAAATAGTGTATGTTAAAAGCCTGGCATTAACGTTACAGCTCAGTAAAAAGTGCGTGTTTAATGTAACGTTAGCACTGTTGCTAGCTTGTCTAATGTACCTATCTGCTATTTTAATCATCACAATATAATCTAGCCTCTCTCTGTCTAATTGAACATGTCATGTAATGTCTCCAGGCCAAAGCAACGACTGTGAGAGAAGCACTGGCCAAATGGGTGAGTGGCATACAAACACAGCCAGAATACCATGTAATGTAGAATAAGTGACTGAATTCTTACTGTGTATTTGCATAATTGTAACATGGAACTTGTGTGTGTGTGTGTGTGTGTGTGTGTGTGTGTGTGTGTGTGTGTGTGTTTGTGTAGGAAGAGAAGGCAGGCGAGAAAGTGGGCGAGGCTAAAGCCATAAAACTGTATGGTCAGGTTCCTCCTATAGAGAAGATGGATGCCTCTCTCTCCACACTCACTAATTGCGAGTGAGTGAGTTTTCAGTCTCAGATCTGTGAAGAGCTGTGATCTGAGCAGCTAACACAGTGATAGGGTTTAGTCACCAATGTTTTAAAACCACCCTTCAAATACCTGGTGTGTTATTGTACTGTATTCTTTACAGAAAGCTCTCTCTGTCTACAAACTGCATTGAAAAAATAACCAATCTGAATGGCCTGAGTGAGTACTGACATAAATGCATAAATACATATAACCACAAACACACTATTCACTGATGGAATGTGGTGTTGTAATGTGATGTTGTATTGTGTTCTTCCAGAGAACTTGAGGATATTGTCATTAGGAAGAAATAATATAAAGGCCCTCACTGGGCTGGTAAGTTACATATGAAACATGAATTAACAGTAATAGTGACTTAGTTACATTATTTCTCTTTCCCTTCCTTGTTGATTTCTTTCTTTCTTGACACATATTGTCCTTTTTCTAACTTAAAGCATTTTCAGTAGTAACATGCTGAATACATACTTTGAATGCTCATTAATTTGCATTGTGTGTGTGTGTGTGTGTGTGTGTGTGTGTCTGTGTTTGCAGGAGACAATAGGGGACACATTAGAAGAGCTGTGGATCTCCTATAACTTGATAGAGAAACTGAAGGGAATTCAATCCATGAAAAACTTAAAAGTCCTCTATATGGCCAACAACCTGGTCAAAGAATGGGGTAAGCTACTGTACATTCATAAATATAATCAACACACATTCAAATTGAAATAGACATAGCTAATTAGATTGCAAAATTACTATGTTGTGTTTATCCCTGGTTACTTGTTGCCTAGCATATTTTGTTTTATGAAGAGGATAAATATGTCGGCAGTGATTTTTAAAATCAGCCTTCTATTCCTTCCAATGTTTGACAATACAAACATTCACTGGATTTTCTGCTGGAAGCACAGGACCCTCTTAGTGATGGTCCGATCATGTTTTTTTTTGGCAGCCACAGTTAGTTACACAAACTGGCCTTTTAACAACAATCATTCGGGGCATCCCTAGTATGGAGAAGGTTTTTTTTTACTGAATTTGTCACACAATGTTAAAGGTGCAGTAGGTAAGCCTTATAAAACTAACTTTCTGTCATATTTGCTGAAACTGACCCTATTTTCCAGTAGAACTACATGAAGCAGGTAATTAAAAAAATTGCGAAAATCCACCGCTCCCTGTTCAGATGCACCAATCAGGGCCAGGGGAGGTGTCTAATTGCGTACCAATCACTGCTCATGCACACACATTCATTCTCCCTTGTGGGGGGAGGGGCTTAGGAGACCGTTTTGGGCTTTAGCAGAAAGGGGTGGAGGGACTGTGAAGTTGTTGATGTTCAAATTTTTTGGCTAAGTCCTGGATCTTCACAATCCTACCTACAGCACCTTTAAAGGCTTAATTAAGGCCAGTACAGGTTTCTAAGTTTTTAGCAATGGTCTCTTTAGTAATACATTTTTTTTAAAGTTAATGTGTTGATGGTCTGTTGGAAATCCTCAATGTGGCAATGTTCTGTTTTGTGAAGGAGAGTTTGTGAGGCTAGCTGACCTGCCATGCCTCGCAGACCTGGTGTTTGTTGGAAATCCCCTAGAGGAGAAGCATTCAGCTGAGGGAAACTGGATGGATGAAGCCTCTAAAAGACTACCTCATCTGAAAAAACTAGATGGTAAGAGTATTTCAGCGGCAATGTGTAAGAACGGCTACTGTTTATTCTATATTCCTACTGCTATAGTCATCCCTTGTCAGTATAGACACTGCTGGATAAACCAATAGCTATCATTACTATGATGAGATTCCAGGGTGTTTTGAAAAACAAGGTGGTAACACTTTACTGGCCCGTAATTTCTGTATGAATTTAAATGAATTGCAAACATAACCTAGAGAGTCTCTTCTCAGCTGAGGTAACGTGAAATATAATAATACATTAATTTACTTTTAATTTAAATAGAGCAATTTTTTTTTTAAGGAAATTCCAATTTTCCCCATTATTAACTGAGAAGTAAGACACTAACTATTTGTTCTCCTTATATTATGGGGGGGGGGTAGCATGGTCATGGAAGGCTTGTATCATGTGGAAGGCCAACAGTTTTGCTGTCATTACTTAGAATTCCTCACGGGAGTGGCAGAAACTACGCACTGTAGCTTTAACTTGGGAAAATTAGGACGTTTAATAAAATAAAATTCCTATCCTAAGATAAGGTAGGATTTCCTTTTCTTAAATGCAGTTAGGAAACATGCTTCTGTAATACCAACAATTCCAAATGTTATCCTAAACTGAGATAAGATATGATTTCAGACTTAGGAAGTGTCTGTAATGAGGCTGGATGAGATAAAGTTTAGGAAAACTGACTGTGCACTGCTCATCATCACAGCTGGAACACCCAAACTAACAGTTCTGAAAACAGTTCTGATCAGGCATAAATCACACCATTGTGTGGCTTTTTGTCGACAAAAACGTTTAACACCACCTCTGCTAAAGAGCAGCTTCACAGCCGCTTCCCCGAGTTTTTCAGTGTGAAGCATCCTGGAGTAGGGAGGTCCCAAACAATGCAAAGGTGTCTATGAGGGAGGGGAACGCAGAGACAGCCACGCAGAGCTGCCGGTCTTGTAACGTTATCACAGGAGGCTAAGACAGCCTGGGTGGTCTGTGCTTCAGCCTGGAGTGCTCTCCTCTGACCAAGCTTAGTGCACTGCACTGTTTTTTTAAAAAGAGGACAGCTAGATATGAAAGGGGATAGAGAGAGGGGGAAGACATGCAGGAAATCATCCAGGTTGGACTCAAACCCTGGACCTTCTGCGTCGAGGCATACACCTCTATATATGTGCGCCTGCTCTACCAACTGAGCTAACCCGGCCACCACTGCGCTGTTTTGGATTCATCCAACATGCACCCCAGCAATCACATCGCTGCATGTACAAACAAGGAGGCAGGAACAAAGCAACCAAACACAAAAAGAAACTATTTCTCATCCAGAGAGAACATGAGTGAGTTTACCCTTTGAGGAGATGGAAATTATATTTGATTCAAACGCATATGCAATTAATATCAAATTAGTGGTGGGGATAATTTTAGGCAATCAGAAAAGTGGTAGAGAAATATCCCCGCCATCCCTACTATAAATTACGCCCATGATTGGAGATCTCTTTTCCTGTTTATTCCAGGAACCCCAGTCATCAAGGATGTGGCTGAAGGAGATTGAGAGTGCCGAGAAGCATGACTATCTGCAAAACTACAACCATGTTCCCTAAGAGTCTTCCCTTTTTTTAAAGTTTTGTATGGTTTGTCATGGTGCTTTTGTTTATATTAAATGACTTTTTTAAACAGCATAGATTTGTTGTAGATGGACAAGCACAAGATAGCCAATAAATACACAGATGTGTATGTTTTAGAATTAGAAAAGTCTGTTAAGTTGTCAACACCTAAGTCCTTGTCGGCTTGGGACCATAAAGAGATTTTGATGAGACCATATAAGTGGGAATAAATGATTACACATTTCCTAGTCTCGCATTGCCAGACCGATCTCCACAGCGCTGGGCAAATTTCCTAATGCTACAGCATTATGATTTTGTTTTTTTAAAATAAAACTATGAAGGATATTGACACTAATGCTACTTGTTCTTGTTAACTGAAAATTGACTGTGGGAATTGGTGGTTCAGTCCTATTTTTGGGCCAAGAACAGTGTACATTTACAAAGTGTTTCCTTGCCTCTTTATGTTCCTCTAGCAAGAACTAAAGCACAGTGTAGCACACACATTAGTTAGCACAGACATTAGTGTGGACCAGATGTTAATCAGTTAATACTATTAGCTCCATGCTGCTGGACCTTCTCTAGTCTAATAGGAGTTAGCTGTAAATCCCTAACCACCGTCCTTCCTCCATATCATCACTATAAAGACCTGGCCAGATTAAGCTTAATATTATCTGTATTATGCTGCATTTACATCATATTGGACTAAGCAGCGGAACAATTGATGGTTAGAAAAAGTGACTTGGAGTGATTCATTTTTGTGTCGACCACAAAAATGAAAAATACAGCAAATAGTTGCATCTTGCCGTGGTACTTAAACAGCGTACTGTTTTTCCATGTTGTTATCAATATTCAAGAATACAGTGAAATCACGGTCTATTACCAAACTCTGACTTCTCAGGTAGTTAGCGCTAGTAGCATTAGTAGCATTAAAGGTGCAGTAGGTAAGACTTATAAAACTAACTTTCTGTCATATTTGCTGAAACTGACCCTATGTTCCAGTAGAACTACATAAAGCAGGTAATTTCTGGCACCACCTACAGCCTGTAGTGTGATTTGCAAAAACCCACAGCTCCCTGTTCAGATGCACCAATCAGGGCCAGGGGGGGTGTCTAACTGCGTGTCAATCACTGCTCATGCACACGCATTCATTCTCGCTTGTGGGGGGAGGGGCTTAGGAGACAGTTTTGGGCTTTTGCGGAAAGAAGGGAGGGACTGAGAAGTTGTCGATGTTCACATTTTTTGGCTAAGTCCTGGATCTTCACAATCCTACCTACGGCACCTTTAAAATAAGAGGTTAAATTAGTATTTATGTCACTCGTCACGGGACGTGAAGGGACCACGCAGCCACATTGCAACAGCCTTTGGGCAGGACTGTGGGGCCAACATAGCTGAGAGTGAAACCTTTCATGACCAAAATACATCCACAGCTCTGTTTGCCACTGTGTTTGACGTCATGTAGTATTTTTCTAAACTTTTTGAAAGACAGACACTTTTAACTGTTTTCTACTGTTTTCCGCATGTAGCATGTCATGTCCTCATCAGTTACATCGTCTGTGTAAAAATGATTTTCATGTTTTACTGTAAATTATTTAGGCATGTTTGTACATACAATTGTGAGGTGTTTTTTTTTTTTTTTAATGATTTTGCTATTTGAAATAAAGACTATTTAAGTACATCAGTTGAATATCTTGTCACTTGAAATACAACATTCTAGAATAATTTGAGTTGGACTAGATACAAACTTTTTTTTTTTGTAATTCAAACCAATGGCATATTTTATCTACACGAGTTGCCGCTGTTAAACTAAAAGTTTAAGAAATAATCTTATCGTTTGAGTATATGAAAACACTTAACGGTTTGATAAACACAGAGCCATGTCTTTCTCTATCACTCTGGATAAACAGGTAAGCGCACCAATGGCAAGTAAGTTCAGCCTACCTCTTTCAGAATCCCGCTGATAATTGGCCGACGTAAATATCAATCACAACTTCTTCCAATTCCCTTTCCTGGCAACGGCCTCGTACCCGGATGTTGTCTTCAGCGCGAAATATCAACAGCTCAACTTCAAAGCGGCAGAACTACAATAGAAAATGTCTTTAAAAAGTAGTCTCTACTGGACTAACCGTGAAGGCTAAATTGATAAAAAAAAAAAAAAACGTTTGGTCGTATGCGGTGGCTGTAATGCAGCGGAGTAAAGCGTCCGTGAGAGTGGAAGTGAAGCAGGTGATTGGAGCTCTGTGCAGACTGCTAGCGGCCAACGGTCTGGAATCTGTCCCCACACCGGAGAACTTCCGGCGGGCCAAGTTCGGTGGTGGACTCGAGGTGGTACGTTCATCATCTGTTGTCACTATCAAGGGTGGAATGTTATTGCATTTTCTCTTTCTCGAAACGGTAGATAAGTACTGTTATTTTTCAGGTCGCTTGTAACTTGATTTTACATACAAAATATAGGCTTACGTGCAGTTTAGTGTCACAAATTATTTTCCAAAAACTGAGTGTCCCAAATGATGAGACAGGTTAAGGTTAGGGGTAGGGGTAGGGTAGCACAGGTGGTTTAGCAGGTTCATAATTAATTAAGGACATTGTATGGGGAATTTGGGACACTAAACTGCACGTATACCCAAAATATATGATCACTTATGGCCAAACAAGTCATTATAGTATGGTATTCTGGTCAAATGAATGATCAAATTTGAATGATTTCCAATTATCCCAATTGGATCACTGCAGGAGCAGACATAAGGATGACAAGTGGCAAGAAAATACAACAACAATAAAATCAACAGTGTGTCATCTTAAAAAGAAGCACAAAAGGTCTGAGTTTTAGACCATTTTTTAAAGCAGTGTGTGTTCTTGTCCGTGTACTGTAACGTTATATATATATATATTGACATACTTTACAGACTCTCTTCTTGCTGTTTCCCAGGAGGATCAGTTTTGGCAGCTCCTTGCTGATATCTTTCAGACATCGAGCAGTGTTTCCTGTGAAGCTAGTGCACAGCCAGGAGGAGGTAAGTCACACATTTGTTTATTTTTCTAGATCTGTTCATGGCTTTTTAATGATATTTGTTCAGGACTTTACTGATTATCCCTTAGATGTTTTTTTTCCTAATGACTTGATAACATCCCTATAGACAAAACACGTGTAAATTCCCCCAAAAAATAACAATTATTTGTCTTTACACATTACAATATTTTAAAAGTCTTGAAATTGGTAGGCGTACATGTAAAAGCACGCAAATTGAGAAATGGCACATTGTCCAAAATACTGTTGTGTGCTTATAAAAACAACTTTTCAGCATTTACTCCATGTTGTCTTTTGCTCACAACCTGTCAGCCATGTACCCACTTTGTAGATAACCTTGTTTAAGTCCACTGATTACCACTGCATTCCTGACTTAGATTTTGAGTTTAACTGTTGACACTCATAAATAAAACTAATAATTAGGCTTGCCGCTCTTTGCACAAATCTGGACCAAACTGACTGACATTTCTTAAATGGATGAAAATAGTTAAGTGGACTTGCTGAGTGACTGTATGTGTTTGTTTTTTTTTGTCTGTGCATAGCCACAGACTACAGGAAGCTGGTAGCTGCAGGCCTCTGGCAGACTGGCTACCATGCTGACTGGATGTATGGGAGGGAGGGAGGAGAAGGAGAGGAGGGAGGAGAGGGGGGGAGATGCTCCAGCAGAGACCTCCTCCTGGCGCTGGGCTGGCTGCTGGCTACAGGGAAACTGGAGATACTGCTGACACAGAGAGTACAGCAACTGGACAAAACACTACTCACGCCTACACCTGTAAGTAGCACTGGTAAACCACAACATTATACAGATGCATTCTGTATTGGTAAATGCATATCTATAATTGTTCTCTCTGTTAGGTTAACCCTCAGCTTCCCAATGAGCTCCAGTTAGACTCTGCATCCCTGAGGAAGCTTCAGTGGCTCATTGGTTGTCTGAGATACCAGGGGCGGACGCTGCTGTCCATGCAAGAAGAGCGAACTCGCTTGCTTCATGCTGTGAGAAAATCCTCTCTTTTCCAACGTTTTCACATGCTGCCATTCTGTATTTGACGGTCGCTGCATTCGAAACCATTGCTCAAAGTTGGACAGATTAGAAGTTTTGGAGCATATGTGCAGGATGACTGCAAATGACAGAAGTCTCCATTCCAAACTGTAGCCAAAGTACACAAAATCCCTTTCTACTCAATAATGCAAACATCCCAAAATAGTGAAAAGAATAGGCGCATCAATGGACACTCAGCGTTAAATCCCGTTGTTTGCTGTTAAGTATTTTTCAGCATAAAATCAGAATAAAAATAAGTTATATTTAAGTCTAACCAAGAAATCAATATTTTTCTCAGGTTGTTGTTGCCAGCCTTCCCTCCTCTGTATTCTCATCCTCCTCTGATCATAGCTCAACAGTGCTACGGAAGGTAAGAGTGAGTGTGTGCTGTTATCAAAATTAATTAATAATATGCTCTGCCTATACATAGAGTAAAATAACATTTTTTTTTTTTTTAAACGGCAACCAAAATACAATTCTAGTGTATCATGTTCTTTGTTTATTTGACCATTATTTATTACCAAGCTTTTGGTTGCTGTGGTTTTAGAAATTGTATACATGTGAAAAGAAAAGCAGTGTGTAGCAATATCATGCTAATGAAGTTGGGCTCAATAGATTACTTAGTGTTAGAACTAAATATTAAACGGTCAATTTAGTGAGAATTTTCCATGCAAAAAAAGTTGCTCTGTAGTTGTAAGTCTGTATTGTTGTTTGCGTAATTTCTTAATCGTGTGTGTGTTGTTATAGGACTGTGTTTGTATGCAGCAGCTCTGTGAGCTCCTAGAAGCATATCTGAACTGGAAACAGGTGGAGAAAGTCTTCTGGACCTGGATGGTGAGTTGAGGCGATATAGTTTCCTATCATAAGCAAAATACTTTAAATTGTTCATTTTGAAAAAGTAAATATGCAAATTCATACCAAAGAGTATGTGTGACTGGATGTTTGGACCCAGTTATACAATATTACTATCAGCCAACAGATTTGAAAAAATTCTCCTCGGTGTCCTCCAAGACGGCAGCAGCCACTTGTGCCCGGAAATGTGACGCAAAACGTGTGTGTTTGTGAATGTGTAGGACAGTGTGGTGGATTGCCATCTGACAGATCCTGTTGTCAAGCGGCCTACACATTCAGCCAATAAGGGCGCAAGAGTGTGTCACCATGGAAACAGGGGCCTAGAGAAATTGAATGACATGCTATTGAGACTGCCTACAGGACAGGTGTGTGAGACACACACACACACACACACACACACACACACACACACACACACACACACACACACATACATACACACACACACACACACACACACACACACACACACGTTGATCCCTACAGGTCATTCCCTAATGGTTTTGATGATTGGTTTGGCACTTCTGTGCAGCATCTCTGGCTATAGCAATCAGCAAATACACACTCCATAGAGCAGACAGTATCACTCAAGAAAACCTCTTTATAGGAGAGTTTCTCAGGCTATGCCGAAACTGTACTGTAGTGACGACGATGATCTCCAAACAAAAGCTATTGAACTAAAGGAATGCTTCAGGACCGGGGCATACTCCTACTGTCCTACAGGTCAAAAATGAGGCCAAATGAGTTTGCTTTTCAGCTGTTTATAATCAAGCATCTGTACTGATGAAACCAACAATTCTTAGACACTGGCACGTTCTAAAAGCGATTCGTCTTTGACCCCCATTAACTTCATTAACACAAGCATGGAACTTAAAAGACCGACTCGTCCGTTTATATCTTTCCAAACCTCTGCTGTCCACTTCAATACCACTTCATACCACTTCTAGCACAGTAGAGTAACATTATGTTACCACAGCTATACATGAACTTAAGCCTAAACTAGAAGGGCACTCAGAGAGTGCAGACCAATTCAAAATTGCAATGTTAATGAAAGTGAAGCATAATTTGTGTAGCCACCCCGTGATTCGGAGCATTTACATACTACATCATTTAACGAAAATCAGGCCAGTAGTTTTTCCGTAAACCTGCAAACTAAAAAAAAAAAAAAAAATGGACAAACCGAAACGAAAGTTTTCGGAGGTAATTAAATAGTCTAGGATTGGAAAACAAAACTTGATCTAAATCATCAGCTTTACATTACAAATCGGACTATATTTGATGCCAGCTTTGTTACTTTACGAAAAAAGTACTTTAAACATATTTAATTTAGTACTAAAAAAGTATTGAGTTTGATGTCTAGCCCACTCTTAAACTATTTATGCCTCCATAGTAATGTAAAAATAATATGGCAGCATGACGATCAAAAGGTAATATTAACATAGCATTCTGTACTATAATAAAGTGACCTATTTGTGCTCCTGCTGTATGTTTCTGTCTCTTCCTTTCATCTTACGCTCCAGGAAGCACAGAGGAGAGGCAGAGGGGATTTTGAGGACAGAGAAGAAGGACGAGAGAGGTTACATGGTGGATCGGACTCCTCTTGCCTCCCGCCTCTTCTCTCCTCTCTCCCCTGCCTGCCCTCCCGCCCCCAGGTCTACCGAGCCGTGCTCCAGACTGAGAAGCCAGTCAGACACGGCCGCCTCCCAGGAGAGGGGGCCCGCGGCGAGGCCGAGAATCCGGACGAGCTCCCAGCGTCTCAGGCTGTGCAGCAGCTCCTTCAGACAGAGGCTCTGCTGGTGGAGAGGCGGGACAGGCAGAGACTGGCCAATAGGATGCAGCTGCAGAAGATGATTGGCAGGCTGGACCAACTGATGTTGATACCACCATAGACGTTTTTTTTTTAATCCTCAAACTGCTGATTTTTTTAAATTCACAATTCATTAAATAAACACAATATGGACTTTCATTTTTTTAGTTTGCCAAATATTCACTTGACATTTGGATGAAAACCACATACTCTTTCACAAATAAATAAGCTTTCAACACCTTGAGTTCAGTAGCTGAAAATGATTATAACCTTTGTTATTGTATTTTAACAAAGTTACAAAGGGCTTCACAAACAGAAGATACACCAGATACATCAGAAAAAAACATGAAGCAAATACATAATTCCTTATGCAAGCTGTCCTCAATGTTTACAGGCAAATTTAAAAAATCTAATCTAATTCACAAAATAACTTGCAATGAATTTAACAGAATTAAATTAAATTCCTACATCACAAACATCAGCTAATATTAATGAGATCAGCAATCAAAGCCAGTGTAGGTTGATGAGATAAGGAATTAAAGTCCCAGTGTCCTCAGAATGCGTATTCGTGTTTTAAGAACTGGACTGTACAACATTTTGGGAAATACACTTGTGTATCGAGTATAAAGTGGGAGGACATGGTTAACCTAGCTTAGCATGAAGCCTGAAATCAAGGGGAAACAGCTAGCCTGGTTTTGTCCAAAGTGAACAAAATGCCTACAAAAATCTCACTTAGTAACATGGGGCCTGTTTCACAAAACCAAGCCGGGATTTATCAGTTATCCTGGATGATTTAAGCCTTGACTCGGTTTCACGAAAGTGGAGGCACATAAATCACCATGGAGATTTATTCTGTACAGCTAGCCTGCTCCTGACCAGGCTAACAGCCAGGATTTATTTAATCCTGGAGCCTTTTCTGATCACCCAGCAGTGGTTTTACCTTATTGTTATCAGCCTGGATTAAAATACAACAAGTGCATAATGCTGTTCATTTAAGTACTGTTATTATTTAAAGTTTTAAATTATAATTATTCATGTGACAGTCATTGTTACTGTTATATTGCTGTATGAAGACTGCTGTCCATATTGTTGTTAGAAGTATGATTAATATATATATTATGACAGTTGTTGAGATAAGTAGAAAAGGCTGATACAATTTCAAATGTGTTTTAAATGAAGTCTGTTACTAAGGGCAATACATACAATGCTGTACATTTCTATAGTTGACCAATGCACTTTGAATTATTTTAGTTGATTATTTTTTTTTTTTTAAATTCTTTAACAATAAGGATCATGTTTGTTCCGCTTCCATGTGCAGTGTATTTGGCATTCTTAGCACACAAATTGTGTTGTCCAGTAAACTGGGACTATAATTTGGGAGGATTGTACAATTTAAAGAACATATCCTAATTGTACAATCCTCCCAAATTATAGTCTTAGTTCACTGTACCAGTAACTATCTAGGGTTGTAGGCTACTGTACGTTCATGTAACAACAGGGGAGAGGACACCTCAATGGTTTTTGACCTTATGTTTTGCTGGGGGGGGAAATAACTGATGAATATACTCTGTTCCATTCATGTTTACAGTGTGCATGGAATTTATCACTTAATTATCTTTATAGTTAGATTTTAGAGTCCAATTTCTTCAGTGTCTTTATTTTCTATGTCCATATATACAAGGGTGCAAGGAATATAATATGTAGAGAAGGAAACTCGTCCTCTATAAAAAAATATATATATATATTATATATAGATAATAGCAGACCGACTGAATGATAGTCTAAAAATATACATTTATGAACTACTGCTCTTAACTGAAACCATTCAATGAGTCACTGTCATTTGCAAAAACGAACAGTTGTACACTTACTGCATTAAAAGCGAGCAGTGGAAGTTAATATGACTTAGGAAATTTATATTTTAGCCCATTAAAGAGAGAGGGAGGAACAGAGTGAAAGAGATATTTACGCATCATATTCAAGCATTGTAGAAAATTGATCTTCATGGTAAATTTCCTGAGTAACATTATCTTCTGCTTACTTTATTTTTATTATTATATTATTATTACTTTTATTATGACGGTTTCAGTTCAGAGCAGTGGTCAGTTAATGTATATATTTAGACTGCTTACACATTCAGTCGGTCCGTGATCGTCTGCTACGCTTTCTCTCACTGTTTCATTACAGCGGCCGTGTTTCTTTTCTTTTTATACAAATAATGTGTTTCACATCATCATACTTCCACAAGAAGCTGCTGCTCACTCTGTATAAAGTATGTACAATGCGTATTCTGGCATCAGTAAATCTGTGATCGACCTCGTGGTCTTTTGAGGAAAGCCGTGGACGCGCATCTATCTGAATTACTTCAGCCTGGCTCGACCTAGTCGCTCCTCCTCAGCCTGGCTTGGCCTTCGTGAAACGCACCAAGCCAGGATGCTCAGATTAGACTAGGTCAAGCCTCGCTTTATCAGTTATCCTGGATTTATATATTCTGCTTTTGTGAAACAGGCCCCAGGATCTCTTGTTTAATCCATGCATCAATCAACATCAATCTTGTCATCTCACTCTCAGAAAGAAAGCAAACAAGCGTATCTTCCAATCTGTTATAATTTAATGTTTTGTATGTTTATTTAAAAAGCCAAATGTTGCTCTGAAATGTGTCAATGGACCTTTATATCCATTTACATAACCAAATACCAACACTAACATCCTCCTTTTGACTGGACTTCAATTGCGTAAAATAATTTGGTTTTTAGAATAGCAATACTATTAAATCCAGCCGTCATTGCAGCAGTACTACTGTATAAAGTCAAACAAGCTACAGTCATTGAAAACATTTACATCTTTATTTATTCATGAAATAATATAACACCAAATTATTTTCAGGACCATAAGATGGTGAAAGTGCTGCAAAAAATAGGAATACGAGTATTAAGATGCTAGACTTGAGCACTAATGCGTTAATGACCTTTGATGTCTACGGTTTATTCTTGTCTCATAAGTTAACGACTGAGCAATAATAAGACTTAGGGTATACCTTAAAAAAAAAAAAAAAAAACGTTTTGCAGAGGTGGTTTGATTTGAATAAAAGGACTGTAAAGAATAAATTATCATTATGAATTAACCACCAGTAGTTTCTGCATGTAGGAGTTGAGCCACTTCTGTCTCTCCATGGAGGTGAGGAGTTTACTCTTCTCTCTGAAGGCAGAATCATCAGCCACCACCATGTTCCTCTTCACCATGCCGGCACCCTGAGGCGACCACTCGGCCGGCCACACCCTCTCCACGCTAGAGATACACAGAACAAGACCACAAGTTCAGTGACCAGAAAACAATCCATGTACAGAGTCTACCAACACTAATATATTACTGCTGTTGGGTTTTTTTATTCAAGTTTGAGTTGACAAACCCATGACACCTAATAGTCATAAAATGTTTTTTTCTTTAGGATGCACTGCTTGATTTTGGTATAGCTCACAATAGCACCATACACCTCCACATTTCCTTCGAGACTACCTGTTAAAAAGGAACAGTCTGACATTTTGGTTAGGCCAGATAGCCTAGCCTAGCATGAAGAATGGAAACAGGTAAACGACTAGCCTGGCTCTGTCCAAAGGTAACCAGTCCTTCCAGAAAGATGCAGAGTTATTTTGTGATTGTTAAGCTAACCATCAGAGCAATATCAATCTTTTCATCTAACTCAACAGGCCCATTAAATGAATACAATCTAAAGTTCTGCCAGAGGATGGGAAACAAACAAGGAAATAAGAGGAATAGGCAGCTAAATGTAATGTCAAACCCATAGTCAGTGAGGGACACGTTATTATAACACATTAGTGTCACTGAGTGTAAGAAAGTGTTGTGGCTGCTTTTTAGCATCCATTTTGCACTCTCGCAAAATAGTACGTTTCATTTTGATAAGAAGTTCATGATAGCATTTCCCCTCACTGTGCAGTTACCTGGCCTCTGGCCTCTGGGGGGCAAACAGCCACGCCTCCCTCATCAGTCCTGCCTTGCTGTCGGCTGCTGCTGCTCCGAGGCTGGGCGATGACATCATTTGAATGCTCCAATCACGGAGAGAGATGGCGGGGAAGAGGACATCCCAGTCATCTCGTGTAGGTTCCTCTGAATCATCAGGACTTCTGCAATCAAATTCAGATTTAATTGAACGATTCCTTGGGAAACACATTTGGTTGAATTATGTAGGAATATCGAAATAAGTACAGTACATTTACTAATTATGTATCTGAAGTATTAGTTAGTTCAGCGGTCTGTTATTTTGGTACAACTGTACCATGTACCACAGGCATATGTTGCCGCTGCCTAGGTGAGATTTAGTGATTAACCACCTGAGGGGTAGTCGAGACTGAGGGAAGCCAGATGTCACCAAGGTCATACCCAGAATGCAAAGCAACAGGAAGGTCATTCGGGGGAAAGCAGGCAGCTCAGACATCCTAAAAAAAAAATAGAAGAAAGATGCTTCCTTAACATAATACATGTTAACCGAGTTGTGTAAGTAATATATAATCTTCACTAAATAAAAGGCAAAAACCTATATTTCATCATCATTAATAAATATCAGTATGTTTTTAACAATGAAAACATACAAAAACTTCAAGGCTAAATACACAATAGGCGGTGCTCTACCCTGCCTAAAGGATATTTACACCAGGCGCTGCAAGAAAAAGGCTGAGAGAATCATTAAAGATCCAAACCACCCGGGTAAGAGCCTTTTCTCCCTGTTGGGAAGAAGAAACCGGATACACCAGGCCAGCACTGAGAGGCTCAGGAGGAGCTTCTACCCTCAGGCCACTAGGATCCTAAACATGAAATAAATTGATTGATTGATTGATTGATTGATTCCTTATTGCTAAGTTTTACATTGGGATTCTTTACATTTGAACAGGATCTTAGGCTTGTTCCACCTTCCACAAGGTTCTGTACAATGTCATAAAATGCACTTCTCAACCCTGGGGTTGGTGTCTGTTTTTTGTAAGACTCAGTACAGTAGGCTTTATTTGAAATAAAAATAAAATAGGATTAGAATATTTAATAATTTCTATGTAATCCACTTAGCTCTCTCAAAGGTCTTGGGAGAGGGGATAGGGTTGCTGGTTTCATTAGAACTTTGTGACCTAAAACGAGTCAGACATGATTGAGGTACCCTGACATCACCCCTGCATCTTGCTGTAAAGAACCGTTTCAGACTGTGACTGTATGTTACACAAAGCTGACAAGTGTTTATTTTAAACGTGTGATTTTTAAAAATATTTTAATGAGAAATGTAAGGCCACATAACCAGCAACTGCGCTCCAATACAGAGTCAGTAACAAAACCCAACATTTGAAAAGCCTTTTTCTGTTTTGAGGTTTAGTATGTGCTCAGCTGGAACCAAAGTCTGTCAATCATAACAATCAATGACACTTTTTTTCTAATTCTTCAAAAACAAATAGGATTTCTGAGAATGCATTCTCACGCCACTTGGTGAAGAGGATTAATGGACTAACATGCGGCACATCTTAAAGTAAAATTAGCTTCATGCAAAGGTGTTGGCAATGGAATTTGTTAAAAGTTGATAACCGGATGGTACTTGGCTGACTTCTTACCTGATTCTCAGGTGGATGTGTTGGTCTGTCTGTCTGTTAAAAGTTTGTACCATCAAGGCACTTCTCAATGCTGGACTTCAGGGGTCAAAGGTCAGGCGTCACACAAGCAGAGATATGTTCCAGCGACTAATCAGTGACAGAAATGACTACTGTATGCGCAGTCAGGTACTTTCTGTTTCTTGCCGATTCCCATCAACCTCTTATTTCTTCTCCGGTCTACTCTAAATAGAAAAAAAGAAAAGTTTGCATAAAAACTTGGATTTTGCGTTTGGACTGCTGGTTGCTTCTGTAAGTGTCTGTGTGCAGGTCTACGATGGTTGAAAAGTATCGGCTTCTTGTCATACATACTTATATACCCTGGACTGGAGTGTTTTAACCCCCCCATCCCCCTAACCCACCCACACGTCCGCAAGCATACACACCCTTCACCAGATCAAACCAACTTTGAGTTTAGCGTGCAAAAGGACCTGCCTAGCGGAAGTGCTGTTAGCTTGTTAGTGTCCTGTTTCAAAGGCTCTTAGTCATGGTGCTGTTCTGGAGAGCCCAACATCTTATTACTGAAAATCATTATAGTGCTTGTGTGTATGTGCGAGTGTGTTCATTCATACTCTGTGCCACGTTAACCAAACAATGGATAAACCATTGCTGTCTACGCAGAAAAAAAAGATAGCCCATTTATATGGATATAATAATCCAGATATGAAACAAAATCATGTAAAACAGATAAAATAATTAGATTCAACCTGCAATAACTGGCTTGACTGACTAGACGCTGCTATATTATTTATTATATACACTACACAGGAGGGGAGTACTGGGTTATAATCAACCCCACCTGTGGAGTATTGTTTGTAATTGCCTGTGAAACATGCTGAAGAAGGGCGTCATGCCAGAAATGTCTGCGTGGCAAAAAAAAAGTATTAATTGGAGTTCTGTCCAAAGTACCTTTATATATTATCCACATGTAGGATCCAGCAACCAGTCTTTAAAGTCTTACAAGTTTCAATGTGAGTTGAGCGCAATATGTCTTATTTTTTATGGATACAATATTCCAGATAAGACCACACAAAATCCAACCTGCAATAATTGGCTTGACACTAATATATAATCACATTTGAACTTGATATGGCCAACTTGATAGCATACAGGTGCCTATTTTTAGCATTGACTTGGAGTCATGTTTGTGTCCACCTGATAATATTTACTCTCCTTTTAGCTCCGTTTTGGTCCTCATCGACTCTTGAGGGAAACATCTGGTTCTGCTGAATGATCCGCTATGTTCACCAGCTACATGCTAACTGTGTCTGTCTGCTGTTTGATGCTGGGCAAGTCATGTAGGCCTACAGCAGGTTTTTGGATATTTTGCACTGAAAATAGCTCCCTGTTGCAGCTGAAAACTACGCTAAGAGAGTGAATCAAAATCAGTTAAGGACTTATCCCCAAAAAAATGAGCAGAATGATGCTGAAATGCTCTGTAGAGCTGAAGGGAAATGCAGATATGGTAATTACTCTCTATTGGTTTATTACATTACACATCTGAGAGAGAGAGAGAGAGAGATGAGACACTCGTCCGCTATCGCTACTGTACAAAGATACCTTGTTAGTGTGTCAATATCATCTCCAAACATCAGCTTTACAGGAAGGGATACCAAAAAAAAAAAGATGTATCCATTCGCAAACGTGTATTTGATACTTTGACCCTGGATACATTTTCTCTGTGTGGATGCCTACTGAAATGGAAACGGAAGACGACAAAGGGTGCCGAGTTGGTTGGCATACAGGTAGCTTGTTACCATTTAAGTACCTCATTATGGTCCTTGCTGAAAATAATGACCTGCAGACAGGAAGCAGCTGACCCTAACAATGGGTCTGCAACACACTGATTTACACAGGATAACAAGCTTCAGACACAAAGTAGTGTCACTTCCTATTGCCTATATTCTCATCAGAAACATCGGCTCCCATCGGTGCCATCGTCACTGAATTATTGTATTCATCAGTTGGCAACGGCATTAAACCAATGCTCTAGAGGAATTTGCGTGAATGATGGTATTTGTGTTTTTTGAACACTTTTGTAGTGGCAATCTAACAAAAAAATACCACTGGAGGGAATTTGAAGGCATCTCCAACTTGTGCTGGTGCAAACGATGAGGTCCGCCATGACGTTTGATTTTATAAATAAGTTTTAAAATCTACAAAAACTGACTTTGCCCACTGAAAAGTTAAAAACAATTAGACTAGAACAAAAAGAGGCAGACTACCACACAGCAACGGTTGAAAAACTGGCTTCTCAGATCCTAATTTCTCACACACACACTTAGTGCAGCATCATCACCATTGCCAAAATCATCATTGTCATCATCATCATCATCACCACCATCATCATCATCTTTGCATTGCTCCTTTTTGTCAAGCAACCACTTTTTCCATTTTTTTGTAGGGCATTATTGCTCGATTGCTGTGCACTTGGGTTTCAAACCATTCATTTTGTTTTGTCATTTCATGCTCAGTTAGGCCTACAGTGGCACTCATAAGTTTATGAACCCATGCTAAAGTTGACTAAAAAGAGGAATAAAAAAAAGCCTTAATTAACAAATGAGAAAAAATCCAATCTTTAAGGACACCAATTTTCTTTGTGAATGAATAATGTATCGTAAATAAATAAATGTTCTTCCTTAAAATACAGGGGGCATAAGTAAGTACACCCCTATGTTAAATTCCCATAGAGGCAGGCAGATTTTTATTTTTAAAGGCCAGTTATTTCATGGATCCAGGATACTATGCATCCTGATAAAGTTCCCTTGGCCTTTGGAATTAAAATAGCCCCACATCATCACATCCCCTTCACCATACCTAGAGATTGGCATGGTTTTAGTTCAGTTAGCCTAATAGCTGGTTTGATTTGCATTGAGAGATGATTTTATGGAAAGTACCCCATGCCAATCTCTAGGTATGGTGAAGGGTATATTGACATATAAAATGGACCAACAGATCCCGTTGCTCCGGGCGGAGACCAGTGAAGGATATTAGAAGAACTTTTCCGGTGATGGCTGAGCGTTATTGCGCAGCCTCCAACTAAGAGAGACGACGTAAATGTGACGTGAGCAACCTGTCTGAAAGTTGTAAGTCTTCTGGTAGCTGTGCCAAGAGAAATCTCAATCATTCCCAATTTTTCAGAGATGGAGAGCCTAGGTATATGTAAGGAGATAACATAGGCACAGGCTAATTATTGCTAACTAAAATTCGCCCAGAAAAAAGGATATTGAAGAGAGCTAGAGACCGGCTTTTTGAAACGTGAAGGCTACCGTAGCTATAATACGTACTTTGAAATGCGTGGCGCGAGAGAGTTGATTGCGATATACGATCTCAACGCTAGAGAAATTCCTACACATTGGACTTTTAACCTCAAAGCTGTCAACACTTTTGACAAATGTACAAACACATTGTACCTTGATTGTATCACTATTATACAATAAAGAATAGAATTTAAAAAAAATTACGTTTCACTTTGACAGCTGTAGACACGTCGCTCATTTTGATATTGATTTAGCAGAACTTTCAAGGCTTTATTTAAAATTGTAGCAGTATGTAGCCTACCGCCCATCTATTCCTTTTGTGAGAAGGCCAATCTCTTCAACACAGCTTGTAACAATTCTTGTTTTGTCCGTACCGTGATACCAGTCTTGCAAATCCAATTGTTCCGTCCTCTGAAGCGTAGTAGGCTATTTCAACAAAATGAGGTGGCAATCTAACAACAACTCGTGCTGGTGCAAGTGGGGTCCGCCATGACGTCTGAGTTCATCACTTTATTCAGCAATACGTTTAAAAACATCTATAAAAACTGACTTTGCCCACTGAAAAAAGTTAAAAAACAATCAAGCTAGACCAAAAACACGCAGACTATCACACGCACACAGCTACGGTTGAACAACTGTGTGGCACCTGTGATTCCCTCTGTAGTTGCGGTAATTAGCACACATACACACAGGTGCGCAGGCGACGTAGTGACCAACAACATTCACACAAACCTACTACACACACGGGCGCACACACACACACACACACACACACACACACACACACACACACACACACACACACAGGTTTGTGGCACTATCTTTGTGGGGACCCATCATTGACATAATGTATTCCCTAGCCCCTTACCTTAACCTTAACCATCACAACTAAATGCCTAACCTTAACCCTTACCCTCACCCTAACCATAACCTAATTCTAACTCTAATCCTAAAACCAAGTCTTAACCCTCAAACAGCCATTAACCTTGTGGGGTCCAGCATTTTGGGCTCCACAGGGCTGTGCAGACCCCACAAGTACACTGTATTCCCCGGTTTTTGGACCCCACGAATGTAGTAAAACAACCACACACACACACACACACACACACGTGCACACACACACACACACACACACACACACACACACACACACACACACACACCAAGTCTTTATTTGGCTCCAACAACTTTTGTTAAAGCTTGTTAACGCCCCTGACATCAGCATGGATCAGTAATTCTGTTCATTTCAAACAGGGAGAAGCTTTTGAGTAAAACGTGGTTAGGGGTTTTGTTTGCTTGAATCAAACTAGTTTGTATGACATGTCATCTGACATCTAATGTCAAAGGGCAAAACTGTTTGAAGGCTACCTGTTCTAAAGCCGGAGTAAAAAGTTTGCCACTGTAGTCCCTTTCTGGCTGCATTTCACATCTCTCTCCAGGAATTTTGTGTGCCTTTGTAGCCTCAATACAATGAGTAGTACAAATGGGGTTAAGGGTGTACACTTTCGTAGTCTCTCCCTGGAAGCATTCATGGCATTACACTTGGTTGTATATTTAAATTTTTTTGTGAAAGCGTGAAATACACCTTGAGAAAGAAGTTCAAATCTTACATGCCAGTTTATTTACATTACAATCAGTATTAGTATATAGACAAATGGGGAAAGAAACTTCTTGATGCTTACTGGGAATGTTGTATTGAAAATTAAATATATTGGGCGCCCGGATAACTCAGTTGGTGGCGTGGGCGCGCATGAATGGGGGTTTACTCCTCGGCGCAGCGGGCCCGGGTTCGGCTCCGACCTGCGGCCCTTTGCTGCATGTCATTCCCCCTCTCTCTCCCCTTTCATTTCTTCAGCTGTCCTGTCAATAAAGGCCTAAAAATTCCCAAAAACTTATCTTTAAAAAAAAAGAAAATTAAATATATTGTCCATATAGCTGCTACTATGTGTCATATACTACTGGGGCAGCAGTAGCTCTGTCTACTTGGGGACTTGGCTTGGGGAACTGAAGGGTCGTCGGTTTAAGTCCCCGTATGGGACCAAGTACAGAGTGTGGACACTGCCGAGGTGCCCTCGAGCAAGGCACTGAACCCTTTACTGCTCAGGGCGTCTGTCCATGGGCAGCCCCCTCGCTCTGACATCTCTCCACTAATGCATGTGTATGGGCCCTGC